>NC_056728.1:621586464-621706198 GCF_019279795.1 Protopterus annectens | reverse complement strand
CCAAAACCCCCAAAAAACCAAAACCAAAACTTGTCAAAGGTACCCCTTAAGGTAAAAACCCCAAAAAATTTTGAAACCCGTCCCACTCACCAGGCTGAACAAGGAGAGGGTCACAGTAAGCTGCCTATCGGGCTAGAATCCGCCACATAACACAAGCACTGGTCACTCCATGGCAAGTACAAATATGACACAGTCATTGTCCATGCTGGTGTGAACGACCTGAGACGCACCTCCCTGGACTACATGAAAAGAGACATAGAGGAGCTCTCTGATTATGTAGCCCAGGCAGGTATGACCCTAACCCTGAGCAGTATCCTTCCTTCACCAAGAATGATGCCACAATATAGAGACAAGATGATCAGCTTTAACAATTGGCTTAATGTCTGGTGTCATTCAAAGGGGATCCAGTGTCTGTCTGCCTGGGATGACATGCTTGACAAGCCACGCTGCTTCTCAAGGGACGGCTTGCACCTGTCACCCTGGGATTCCGGATATTGGCTAAGGCTCTTGCCACCCCATAGTGCCTTTTTAGGCAAGGCTCAAATTCTAAACCTACCACCCTAGAAAACAAAATGGGAAGAAACTGAGGGTAATGCTGCTCAATGCCAGAAGTCTAAATCTCAAAATGCACGCACTCGAGGCCCTTCTCAGTATGGAGAACATCGATGTCTGTGCTGTAACTGAAACCTGGTTCAAGGCTCCTGAGAGCACCCCGCACTATTAGGTTTTACCTCATATCATGCTCCGCCCCAAAACCCGGACCACACCACAAAAGGAGGGGTGTATCCATATTCATAAAGGATACTCACACCTCCAGGTTGGTGGCAACGCACAAGCTTCGGAAACCATCCAGGTGCAACTAACCATAGGCGAAACTGCTCTACAAATTGTAGCATGCTACAGGCCACCCTCTCAAACTCAGGAACCCCACACAGCCTTCCTGAAGACACTGGAGGGTATAAATGTATCTCCAAACACCATCATATTGGGTGACTTCAACTACCCGAATATAGACTGGGAACATTACTCAAGCCCTAACTTTCTAGCCCAACGGTTCCTGGAGTTCATAAATTAAATGCCATGGAACAGCTAGTCACTGTTCCCACGAGAGGAGAAAATATACTAGATCTCATTGTCACAAACATGGGGACAAAATGCTCCACACCGGAAGTATATCCTCATTGGTGAGATCTGATCATAAACTAATATCACTGGAAATCCACATCCCGCCCACACCCAAGCAAAAAGACCATAGTGAAGAACTTCTCTAAAGCAAACTTCACACTACTAAGACTGGTGTGGTATCCTTCAAGGCCCCTGAGCCAGAGGAAACCACAACCCAAGCTGCGGAAGCCCTTACAAATGCCTTCTATGAACACCTCCAGGACTGCATGGATCAGGCAATCCCAAATAAAACCAAGACTCTTTCCACAAAGGGCAAACGTCCAGTCTGGTGGACCCCAGCCATTAACAAACTTTACAATAAGAGGAGAAAGCTATTACATGATAGAACAAAATCCATAAAAGGGAAGTCACCCCTGATCATTATTAGTAAAAAATACGAGCACTCATAAAATCAACTAAGGCCAATTTTGAGAGAAAATTGCCATGGATTCAAAGGACAATCATAAGGCCTTTTTCAGCTATGTTAGGAACCTGGGTGGAAACTCCCAGATATGCTCAGAATTAGTCCAAAATGATACAAAAATCACTGAACCCACAGACATTGCCAACATACTGGCAGACAGGTTCAGTGCAAACTTCACCCCTCTCCCCTAAAGGAGAGATAACTATCGCAGCCGAGTGTCGACTCCCGGACATCTCAAATGGGCAGGTGAAAGCTGCTCTCTAAAGCTAAAAACACAGCATCAATGGGACTGGATGGTGTCCCCGGCTGTGTGCTACGCGAGCTAAATGAGGAATTAAACCCGCACATAAGGCAGCTGTTTAATCTCAGCCTTACCACACGATACGTGCCCAAGGAGTGGCGTGACGGCAACTGTGGGCCCACTCCACAAAGGCGGTGCCCCTACGGACCCTGGTAATTACAGCCCATAAGCTTAACAAGTCTAGTCAGCAAAGCTATGGAGAGGATCATAATGGAGCTCATAAACAAAGATATAGGGGACTTGCAGACATTGGACCCGACCCAGTTTGGCTTTGTCAAGGGAAGATCATGCCTTTTGAACTTGGTTGACTTCTTCAAACAGTCACCAAGGCCATTGATGAGGGAAAGGCAGTCCATACAGCCTACCTTGACCTTGCAAGGTTTGGCACAATACCCCACTCGGTATTGTAGAAAACTTACCAGCTTAAATGTAAACCCATATGTCACAAGATGGGTTGCAAACTGGCTTAAGGACAGAACCCACAGGGTTAGAGTTGCTGGCGCTGTGTCAGACTCCAAGCCGGTCACAAGTGGTGTCCCACAGGGCTCGGTCCTTGGCTCCCTATTGTTTGGCATCTACTTCAGAAGTACAGGCCAACATGGGAGGACTTTATTGACAAAGTTTGCAGACGACTGCAAACTGGGCCATAGTGGAAAGTGCATCGGACACGGATATCCTTCAGAAGGGACTCACGGAAACAGATAGCTGGTGCCAGAGCCATGGCCTGAAGTTAAACGCCAAAAAATGTATCGTCATACCCTTCGGGAAAAACAAGGTAACCCCAAGCTACCATATAGGTGGCAATCCACTAAGCACAGAAGAGGTTATCAGGGACCTGGGGACCCAGGTTGACAGTGGCCTTTCTATTGACACTCACATTGCTAAAGTGGTTAGAAAGACCTTCTACATTGCCCACCTGATCATGAAGGGATTCACATCCAGATCTAGTGAGGTCATTGTTCCGCTGTACTCTTCACTTATCAGACCAATGATCGAGTACAATACCCCATTCGGGATGTATCTCACCCGACATCTGCAGCAATTGGAGAGACCCCAAAAGTTCCTCACCAAAAGGATAAAGGACTCCAAAATCTGTCATATGCTGCCAGATTGAAGAAACTCCAGCTCTATTCAGTCGCATACCGCCTGCTCAGAGGTGACATGTGCCTGACATACAAGGCCATGTCCAACCCGGAATTAATGGACATGCTCCACCTCAAAAATCCAAATCCACCAAAACCACTAGAGCAAGCGACTTAAACCTTAGCACGGATATAAATAGGACGTGCTGGAGGGATAGATTTATCACTCAGAGACTCCCTATGCTGTGGAATAAAATCCCGGTCCATGTGAGGCAGAGCACCTCGCTGACTCTGTTCAAGAGAAATCTAGACCTGTGGATGGGAGATCGTAGGTTTACCCCAGGAATCAACTCTGTGTCACTGCTGGACAGAGGCACAACAAACTAATGGGCACAGTATTTTTTCATATAAGGGGTGGCGTAAGCCACAAAAATTTGGGCTAGGCTTATAAATGCCTTAGGGCAGATAGCCTAGTATAAACCTATGAACCTATAAGGGTGTGCACACTTATTCAACCTGCTTATTGTACATTTTTTATATTTCCCCCCTAACACATTTATTTTTCAATTGAATTGTACAATTTATAGGTCACATTAAAGGTGGCAAAAGTTTTGAAATTATTTATTGTGTTCTCTTTTTTTATACCACAAAAACCTGGCATTTCAACAGGGGTGTGTGCACTTTTTATATCCACTGCGTGTGTGTGTGTGTGTGTGTATATATATATTTTTTTTTTTTTTCATGTCAACTGATACACATGCTTTCATAATATGACAATGGACTATGGTTGCTTAATGAACTGCATGTCTACTTTAAACCATTTTGAAATATTTCTCATTACTCTGTATTTTAGTTCTCACTGTGGGTGATGTATAGCTGTATCACAAATATGTCATTGACACTGGGCTACGTATGCTATATAAACTGAATGTGCACTACTCAGTGCATTGCATGACCATAATGGACTCACATGATCCCTAAAAAAAATGCCCATGTGCTATACTCTGCATCTGTGCTTCAGGCCATCTTCTGATGGTAGTTTAGTATATCTACATTCGCTGATGGTAGTTTAGAAAAGTTCAACCCAACCCATAAGTCATGAAATTTTGGTTGTTGCTGTGATGTGAGAAGAAGAATGTGTTCCCCTCATACTATATTCTGTTAATACAGCCCTTCCCCACATGAGAAGCTGATATTTGTGGTTCCCCATATTTCGACTAATTATTTCTCGGAATATGTTGCATGTCTGTGACAGGCTCATAAATAATGCACTTAAAATTGTATACACAGATTTTTTCATTTTCTGTAAATTGAAATATCAGCACAAAATCAATAGTATCTTAAACTTTATTACATGAACTAAAAGGCTGGCTAAATTTATAAAACAGTGACATGTTCTAGTCATGTCTCAGGCACAGTATGTGGTAAGAGAAGCTTGAATTAATCATCTTGCATATAATTACTCTAAGCTCGCAGCCATCATCCTTGGATATGTGTTAAGCATTCTTGATCTTGGCCCTTGGATTAAACAATAGGTGCTAGCAGAGGTGAAAATGACCATATTCAGCTTGATGAGGCACTAACTACACTGTCTTCTGCATTGATCCCTAATTTTGAATGAGAGGCTTAAATGATGGGCTGTTTACAATGTATCCATTTGTTCAATGCATGTCTTTATTTGAGTTTGCCAAAGAGGTAATGCACTCATTACAAAGTAATGAGTTTAGGCATAGCCTGGGTGTTTCCTGTGGAGAATCATTTGTCAGATTTTTTTTCTGTTTCATTTCTTGGATCATGAGGGGGGTGGGTTGATATCATTCTTTAGGAGTTGATGAATTTGTATCATTTTCTACAGCATTCAGCTCAGAGAACACATGGTCACAACATAAGGCTGGTTGAGAGGTTAGTGCAGTCTTTTTTCTTGATTATTAATATAATTTCTTTAGAAATTTACTTTTTTGTTGGTGGTGACACAGATTATGAACTGCATTTGGTAGGTTTCGTGAAAGGAAGACTTCTGACTTTGGGTTATGTTGTGATAATTTTTATAGATAATGGGGATTTTTTTTGTTTTGGTAGTAGGTTGGTTATGTGAAGGTCGTTTGAAGAAAATATCAGCT
Source organism: Protopterus annectens (assembly GCF_019279795.1). Taxonomy (NCBI): domain Eukaryota; kingdom Metazoa; phylum Chordata; order Ceratodontiformes; family Protopteridae; genus Protopterus; species Protopterus annectens. The sequence goes on along the minus strand of NC_056728.1, from coordinate 621,701,107 downwards.
TTGTAGACAAAGGCAGATGATTATATGACACGAGGACATTACAGGCAAGTGATTTTTTTAATGCTTGTGAAATTTCTATTTAAATTGTGATTAATTATTTATGCAATTTATATGTTGTGTGCAACTGCTGGAGGAGCAGATAAGTAAGAGTTATGAACTGATTGTACTTTCTTTTGTATCATTTTGTGATTTAAATAGTTTAAAATGTTGTATACTAGGATTTATTAATTACATATTGCCCATTTCACTGCATAGTATATGTAACAATTTATTTTCAGTATGTGGGAGATTTTTCTCACATTTGTTTCTTTGCTTCTGGTTGTTTAACTATGTTACGCCAGGATATATATATTTTTTTAATTATTATTTGATAGCCAACCCTTATATATAAAATTTTTTACAGATTGCAGGGACATTTTTATACTTGTGTGTGTGTGTGTACGTGTGGTTGTGCACGTGTGTGTGTGTCTTTATGTATGTGCAGTTTGGGAGTGGTCCTGTATTGTCTGAGGTAGGAATGTGACTGCCTAGCTGTAGCTAGCTTCCTGATAGTGCTTTTATTATCTGCAGTTAGACATTTAGTGGCACAATCAAAATTTAATGACATGGCCTTTCACCTTCAACAGATCTATAACGGTTTTTCACATAAAAATATTTCCACCACAGCAATAGATGATACAATGCCTTTTCTAGGCTTTTGTGGAAAGGAGTCCATGTGCATTCTTGGAACGGTTCTCAGCATCTACTCTCTGCTCTACAAGACCTGCACAAAAGATGGTGCTGGTCACTGGCCTTTTTTGCAGAGGTAGACTCATCTATCCATGACTTCTTGGTTCCTGTCTCTGAGCTAGTTGGCTAACCAGTGGGTGATATCGGGGTTTATCGATAATTTCAAGAGCCGATCAACTATACCCAAGTGGAGTATTGTGATGAATGCCCTGGTCAGATTGAGGCAGGCAGTGTGCACAATTTTGTCCTTATCCATTGCACTGGTGACCATCTCTAACAAGTGTACTAGGTGAAGTAGGCATGACCTGCCCTTGATGAAACCAAACTGGTTTGTATCCAGTGTCTGAAAGTTTCCAATGTCATTATTCACCATAACCATGATAACTCATAGATTCACAGATTGTTACTAGGCTAACAACCCAGGGGGCCTTTCTAAGCCTAACCAAATTTTACCAAAAAAGTAATGATGTCCTGTATCTGAATAGGACAGTGAGATCCAGGCATTTATAAGCTACCTCTGTCCATATTGGACATGGGTGTCAGGCCCGGTGTAAATTTCCTATTCCCTATCCATGGTCTAGGTTGCACTTAAACTAGGAAAAAGACAAACTGAGCTTCACATGGATGGGAAGCCTGTTCCATGGGAGTTGCAGTCTCATACCTGACATGTTCTCTTTATGTCACAGACAAAATTCAGTTCCCTAGGTATTGTATTTCTGGTACTCTGACCTACAAATATGTAGGAGATTCATAAGTGCGGGGTTTGCAGATTCCTTGTAAGCTAGGCATAGATCACCCCTCACCAATCTATAGGAGACTGAATAGAGGGAAAGGGCTTCAAGGCACTCTGCACAAGGCAGGTTTGTTACACCTTGTATTCTTTTTGTTAGGAACCTCTGAGGTCACTCTAGTTGCTGCATATGTTTGGTCAGATACATACCAAAGTGAGGATTTTACTCTTAAGATTGATCTGAAAATGGTTGAGTATGGAGGGATAATGACCTCTTTGGATCTAGATGCCATGCTTTTACTTATACGTTGATCAACATAAAAGGACTTTTTATACAGACTATTGCATGTGGTGGTTGAAAGTAAGGCTACTGTCCTCTATGTGCGTATCCAGATAATTTACCATGGGTCGACTCTTGGGGAAGTATTATCAACATGGTAGTTAGCTGGGATGGTTGACTTCCCAAGCAGTGCAATTATGCATTTCTCAGCATTTTGTTTATGACTATGTTTTGGCACCAACTGTTAGTCAGAGATGGACCTTCTTGAAGAATGCTAGTATCTGCAGGGAAGTCAGTGGTAACCCACAGCTTGCAATCATCTACAGACTTAATCAGCTATAAACCTTCAGCATTTGCTTCCATTTCAGAGCAATCGCTGCCAAAAATGAGCAGGCCCAGTAAGGAGCCCTGGGGGACTCCACTAATTACTGGCTTCTTGATGGGGGTGGCCTCATCTATTTTGACCTCCTGGGTCCTATCAGTGAGCCCGTTGATTATCCAACAGGTGATGAAAGGGTTTATATCTAAATTAGTGAGCTTGTCTATAATGCATGAGTGGGATATACTATCAAAAGACTTCAACAGGTCAAGTTAAGCTGTGTGAACAGTCTTACCTTCATCCAATGCTATGGTGACCCTCTCAAAAAAGTCCACCAGATTTAATAGGCATGACCTTCATTTAACAAAACTGAACTATGATGGGTCCAGTGTTTGCAGGTTACCTTCAGCCTCATTCTTTACATGCCTTTACATATGAAACTAGTCAAGATTGTGGATCAGTGATTTCCTGAGTCTGTGGGTGGCCAGTCCTTATGTAGGGGTACAGAAGCTGCAGTCTTCCACTCCTGTGGCACAAAGCCTATTTGGAGGCTACAATTAAACAGAGATTATAGTGCATCAGACAGGTAATGTTTTGTGCTAGTAAGAAAGCATCCTGTGATACTATCTGGGTCCATGAACGCAATATTCTTGGCTTTGGAGAGTGCATTGAAGACTCGTTTCCTACTGGTGGTTAGGGAGTTATGGTTGCAACTAATTGTTAAGAGATATATGGGGAGAAAGAGAGTAATGCTGAAGATGAATTTCTTGACTAGTAGATTTGTTATACCTTTCAGCTCTGTATAAGTTGCTCCATTTATAATCAGTTCAGCACATTGTTGTGTATTGCCTTTGAGGCTGTGGACATATTTTAAGAGTCCCTTGTGATTGTCCTCAGTATGGGTGGTTACTTTAACTCAAATCAGCCTTTGATAGACTTCATTAATCATGTTGCTTGTTTAGTTTGATGAGGAGTTCTCTTGCTGGGCATTGCACTTCCTATTTTTGGCCATGACTTTCTTCTCTTTTTGATATAAACTGTTGCTTGGCTTCCACCAGGGTGGCTTTTTTTTCCTATTCTTTTTAGGGTAAGTATTGCTGCCTTTATTTAGCTGTTTACATGACTGTGAAGGGTTTTTGTAGTAATTCTGCATAGACAATAGTGTTCCCTGGGTTTGGGGGGGGGGCTTGAAATTTTGTCAGGGTGTCACTTAGTAGGAAATTTGCATAGGATTAATTCCTAAAAGTTGCAGGGTTAGTTGTTGTCCCAGGTTTTATTCTGGAGGAGACAACTTTATGGTGGACCTGACCATTGAGGATATTACACTTCAGGGGGGTGCAATGTTCATGCATGTTGGTGGGGAATATGTTAAGCATGTTTTCACCCAGAGTGTGCTTACAGGTTAACTGGTCCTGGGCATTTGCATTGACAAAGTCAAGTTATCTTTGGCCTGATTGTTTGCAGTCATGTATGATTCCTATTTTTTTATGGGGGTAGTTGAAGTTACCCATCAGCATGGTGTCAGCTCAAATGGAGAGCGACTCTAGTTTATTCAAGTAAGTGGTGTGGGTTTCCTGGGTCATACAAAGGGACCTATAGCTTGCAAAGATATGATGTGGGTGAGACACTTTCATCTTTTTTCTCTTTGTATGCAGTTAATGTGTGGAAATCATTACAGCCCTGCACTCCCGGATTGCTTTCTATAGCTTTAAACCATCTCTCAGTAACTATACAGCCTTCTCCAGGGTGAAGAAAGCTTGCAGGGAGTAGTGTATTTTTGTTTAGATTTCTGTCATTGAACAGCAAGTCCTTTGTTTAGATTTATGTCATTAAACAGTAAGTCCTTTAGTTTATCCTGAGTTGGTTTAGCTATGTTGGCTGGTTAATCAGGTTGGCAATGCCTAAAAAGGCCTTTGTGGGGATGGTTAAAGTTGTAGTTAACGTCTGAGAGCCAACAGGGAACAGGTGCGGACTGTCTCTGGTGAATCAGCATGGTTTGACAACCATATCCTCCCAGGCCAACAAATATGGTTTCCCCTTTGAATGATGCCAGTTGTTAGTCAATCATCTTTTGTATACATTATGGCATCATCCTTGGGAATGGTGCTCAATGCTGGGCTCAATGTGGCATCGGACACACTTCGTGTTGCACTATATCTCTCTTCATATATTCCAGAAACACGTCTCAGGTCATTTATGCCCACACAGACTATAACTGTGTCATGCTGATACCTGTGGTTCAATGACCTGAATACTCTAAAAAGACTGTTATCCTTCATTTGTTGTCATTTCCTGCATTTGTGTGTAATGTGCAACTGGGATTTCCTTTCAGTTATAGAAATTAATTATCCCATGGATACCTATGTGCACATTCGGCAATATTTAATTTTAGGTGGCACCTTCCCCTGACTGCAATTGAGTGGCAGCAGAATACAACTGAGGGCACAACTGAATGACAGTGGTATATGCTGTTAATGACCGTGAAACCTTGAAAACAAATGTTAACACCAGGATTGTGTAAAAGTTTTACATCCAAGAAAAATGACGGCTTTTATTTTTCATTGCATATTTACTTGGGGTACCTTACTAATTATCATCATTTTGAACCTGTTAAAAGAAATGACATCCAGGTATAGATTAATTAATTATATTCAAATTTGCTACTGTTTTACATCTCTGCTTCAGAAGTGTAGAGATTTAGTCCTTTTCTTTTGGTTTTAAGTTTTGGACTCAAATAGTAATTTAATGGTCAGTAAGTTAATTTGGATGAGATACTCACATTTTGAGGTTTTGCTGTGTTCCATTTTTGCATCACTGCTTCTCTGTGCACGTGTCAGTCTTGCTCTAGTAGGCAAGACAGCATAACAAGGCAAGCAATGTAGCATACCCATAACCAAAAGTCTGTGACAGAAGTGGCATGCATAGCAGTGAATAACATATGCACACAGGTAAGGTTATTTAATAAATAAAATTACATTTTCCAACTTTAAAACACATTTTTTAGTTTTATTAATTGCAGTTCTAATATATATGTGTGTATTTGTGTCTGTGTGTGTGGCTGTATAGGATAAGGTGAACACTTATTTATTACATTTGTTTACCGGGTCGTGTCCGACTGGGCTAGGGGCCCATTTTCAGTGGAGACCCGGGGAGAAATTCTTTGAAGCTGTACTGCATGCTGTACCCACAGCTGCTGTGATATAAATGAAAACGATGAGGGAAGGTTCTGGCTTTTTTAATGCAAGATGTTATGCCTGCTACTTTTTCTTAATTGGACCATCTTATCATAGTAACCATAGAAATGCAAAGCTATTAGAGGACACATGTGCCTTGCTAATAACCACAGTTCTAATAACCTTTTCATGGACAGCAAGGCCTGTAAGTCCTGGACTGTAGTTTAGGGTGCCCATCTAAATGTTTAACTTATGTTTGAAGGCAGACAGGGAACTACACTGCTTGACATGCAAAGATAGAGTCTATTCTAGAACAAGGGGAAGTGCAAGGTGTTCTATTCCTTCCCTGATGTAGATTCCAGTTTCTTGTTCTAGTGTTGGTTGGACTGTTTACACACTGAGAAAAAAAGGAAGTCTCAGATAATGAAAACAAGGCATAAATCTCCCATTAAAAGTCCATATGCAACTGAGTATAAAGAGAGTGACACCATCTTCTACTGATAGACAAGATTTTTGAAACCAGAGGTTTGTTTTGTTAGGAATATCTATGGCCTTTTTTTGCTGTATCTAGTGAGATACATGTCAAAGGGTGCATTATATCCTATGGCTGGTCTAACCATGTCGGAGTACAGGAGAATGTTAATACAGGGCCTTGAGGTGATCTGTGTAGGATAGGGTATTCATACCCTGGAGAGTACAGGAGAATGGTAATACAGGGCCTTGAGGTGATCTGTGTAGGACAGGGTATTCATACTGTGGAGAGAACAGGAGAATGGTAATACAGGGCCTTGAGGTGATCTGTGTAGGACAGGGTATCCATACCCTGGAGAGTACAGGAGAATGGTAATACAGGGCCTTGAGGTGATCTGTGTAGGACAGGGTATTCATACCCTGGAGAGTACAGGAGAATGGTAATACAGGGCCTTGAGGTGATCTGTGTAGGACAGGGTATCCATACCCTGGAGAGTACAGGAGAATGGTAATACAGGGCCTTGAGGTGATCTGTGTAGGACAGGGTATTCATACCCTGGAGAGTACAGGAGAATGGTAATACAGGGCCTTGAGGTGATCTGTGTAGGACAGGGTATTCATACCCTGGAGAGTACAGGAGAATGGTAATACAGGGCCTTGAGGTGATCTGTGTAGGACAGGGTATCCATACCCTGGAGAGTACAGGAGAATGGTAATACAGGGCCTTGAGGTGATCTGTGTAGGACAGGGTATTCATACCCTGGAGAGTACAGGAGAATGGTAATACAGGGCCTTGAGGTGATCTGTGTAGGACAGGGTATTCATACCCTGGAGAGTACAGGAGAATGGTAATACAGGGCCTTGAGGTGATTCTGTGTAGGACAGGGTATTCATACCCTGGAGAGTACAGGAGAATGGTAATACTGGGCCTTGAGGTGATCTGTGTAGGACAGGGTATTCATACCCTGGAGAGTACAGGAGAATGGTAATACAGGGCCTTGAGGTGATCTGTGTAGGACAGGGTATTCATACCCTGGATTCTCCTGGTAAGAAGCCTTTGAAGGCATTCTAACTACTACAAGTGCCTGGTTAGGGACATGCCAAAGGGGGCATTGTACTCAATAATGGGTCTGATAAGGGCTGAATATAGTGGTACTACAACTTCCCTGGACTTGGATGCCATTTCTTTGCTTATGAGTTGGGTGTCTAAATGGCTAAGTGTTGATCAAAGACTACATTACTGTCTATATATGTTCCCAGATCTCTAACTATCTGTTCAATTCATACGGGTGTTTTATCAATGGAGTAATTAACCTGAGTCGACAATTTCCCAAAGGCACTAAAATACATTTCTTTGTGCTGAGTTGTAATCCTTGCCTTTGGCACCAGTTTGTCAGTGTCTTTAGCTTTATTGACAGTATCAGTAAGTGCTAGAATGCAGTGCAAGTACTATGGGAGGTATGGAACCTGTGTTGTGTGGGGGATAGGAGTTCTTCCTGCAAGAGATGGTTTAGCAGTTGTTTCTGAGTACATTTTTTTAGGTATTTTCAGTGAGGGTGGGTTCAGCATAATGGTTAGGAACTTCACCTCGTATATACAAAGTACTGGGTTTGATGCACACCTCTAGTTATTGGTTAAGCTTAAAATGGCGCTTTAAGGCAATTAGCCTACTACCCTCCTATGAAGCTAAGATTACTGTAGGTCTAAAGTTAGTGATGTCTGTTGAACTTCCTAGTTTGTGTAGAAAGATAATGTGTGATTTTTACATAGAGAGGGAACGTGGGATTCCTGGACCGACCTATTTATAAGGATTTATACAGGATGAACACAGTGCTTTTGTCTGCTATTGTAAGGTACTCGCTTGGAAGTTTATCAGATGATGTTGCCATGGTTTGAGTTGTTTTATATATGATGAGGGCACATGTCTGAAGGTGAAAGTGGACTTAGTGCTATGTGGCTTTTGGGCAGGGGAGGGATTAGGTGTGGGAATCCTTAGGGATGCAATAATATGTATGAAATAAGAGTTGAATTCTTATTACAGTTTTGAGTGTTGAATGGGAGAGGGATTATGGTTGAATTTTTGGCCAGAATGTAAGATTTCTTTAATGGTTAACCCGAATGTTTGGGTTTGTGTTGACTATTGCTCTGAATGTTGCTGTAGTATAGTTTTTGTCTTCATTTATTTGACTTTTTAGTACAGATGTGAAGCAGTCTGAAGTTTTCAAGATATTGTGATGATGTGTATTTCTGCCATTATTTCCATATTTTTTTTGTCCTGCAGTAGCATTCTACTCTGTTTGGATAGCCAAATCTCATTATTTGTTTTTCAGTCTCTTCCGTTTAAGAGGTGAAAGGATGTTTGGGAAAATTGCATTGAATTTATTTGCAGGATCATCTAAGGGGCAGATTTTTAGGATTGCCAGTTAATAGATGAAAGGATAGTAATGAACATGTCAGTAATGAACATGTCTGGGTTAAACTTAGGTTGTGTGTTTTTGTAAGCATACCACTTAGGTGGCTGTGTGAGATGTCTGGTTTAATTTTTTCAAATATTTTGGTTTTCTAATACCATTATGGGGATAGATCCATTCCTAAGTCAGGTTATGATTGAAGTTCATTGAATTAGTATTGTTTCAATATTGTATAGCCAAAAGTTCTTGTCACAACACCCATAATGGGCCCAGTTGGGAGGGTGGCCTACTAGTTAAGTTGTTTGCCTTACAAACACAAGGTGCAGGGTTTGAGTCCCACAAGGGATAATTGGCTAGGCTTAAAATGGCTCACAGGGCAGTTAGCTTAGTACTAACCTATGAACCTATGAACCTAAGATATGACTCCTGCAATTCATACAGAGTTACATGTATTGGTAGCATATCAACATATGATTGTGGATCCTTTTTTAGACCCACTTTCCTACTACTATTGTCTGGGTATCTTGCATCCATATTGCTGTCATTTCTGCCTGAAAATCTTGATATTTTTTGAGTTTGTGTCTTGCTGTACATGAGACATTAATTGCAATGTGTAGCAATTTCAATGGTCATAATTTATACAGTTGATTGAATTGTTGATTCAATGGTCAATGTCTTTTTTGTTGGTTTGTTTGACGGTTTTTGTCTTTTTTCATGAACTGCTATATCAGTTTTTTTTTTTTCACATCTAGTTTTTTAACTATTGGTAATGGGTTATTCCATGTGATGTACATTTCAAGATTCTCTAGAATGCTTTGTGGTTCATGTTCCCAATGCTTCTTGGCTACTTCTGTGTTTCAGTGTTTGCACAATCCATAGTGGAACAATCTTGCCACATTATTGTGCCTTTCAGTGTACAGGCCCTCTATCATGAGTGCATTACACCTAGCAACAAGGTGTGTGACTGTTTCCAGTTCTTTTTCACATAACCTACACTTGTCTGCATTGCCCATATGTTCAATGGACTTTGTAAACCAGCTTGTATGTAATCCACTGTCCTGGGCTGTCATTATTAGCCTTTCATCCTTCAGTTTCAACTCACGTCTCCCTATCCATTTTTGTGTCAAATTCTTATCAATGTGAGGTTATTCCATGAGATCTGTTATTTTGACACATTCAGTTGGTGTATGATTTTTGTCCCACTTGCCAAGTGAATGCTTCTGCTAAACTAAGCAGGGAGGCAATCTTGGACTTCCTCTCCTTATATTTTAAAACTTTCACTATGTTTGCATCTGATGTGATCAATAGATAATATATGCAACCCAGTAACTGTAGATCTAAACATGTAATCAATTTTGAGACAGCCTACACCTTCCATCAGGGTGTGAAATATATAATCTTGGTATACACTGATTTTTATATATTATTTGGTTAAGTGTAAAACATTTTTACTGCTTTTCTGTCCAACTAATTCATTACTTTTTGGGGCCAGTCAATCACACCAAAACAGTAAGAGAAAATTGGTGTAAAGCTTTGACTATGTTCTTCATGTTTCATTGTTGGAGTCATCGCTTGTGGGTTATCCCTGCTGGGTAGCCCTCGGTTGGCCTGAATACCAGAGTAAAGCTTTTCCCCTGCGCTGGCTGCTGTCACTTGTAGACTGACGTCTGGTCATCAGTGGTATAAAAGAGAGCAGCCTGCAGCATTACATCAGTGTTTCTTGCCATGGAGCTTGAAGCAAAAGCAGTTTGCATGTGTGCCGGTCAATCGTTGCCAGAGTAGAAGTTGCCTCTGAAAACAACTAAACGCAAGTACCCCATTGGGTACCTTTTTCTTGCACTAACCGATGTCTGAAAAAGTCAATAATTGTCTCCGCTGCGGAAAACAAACAACACACAGAGACTTCCATACCTTGTGCATTACTTGTTTAGGCCCAGACCACGACGTCCCCTATTGTTGGTTCTGCGCACTTTTCAATTCTAGGACTATTCGCCGTAGAGCTGAATTTGTAGCCGGGCCTTCCGCACGCCAAAAAAAACAAACTCATTTGGTAACTTACTTCAAACAAGTGGCCACAAAAACCCTTGTATCTGCAAGACAAATAGTGCAAGCCTTGGGGTTCATGGCCTCCTGCATTCTTCTAATTCCATATGCAAGACTGCATATGAGGAAACTACAGTAGTATCTAAAAAGTCTATGGAGTCAACATTGTCACAGCCTGGAAACAATGATTCCTATCATACCTTGCCTATGCCTGGAGTTCCTATGGTGGTCAGAGGTCTGCCACCAAAACAAGGGTCTTCCATTCATACTACCCCCCGCCACCCAAACTCTAACTACAGATGCATCAGACTACGCATGGGGGGCTCACCTGGCAGGGAAGTGTATTCAGGGCAAATGGAACCCAAATCAAATGCACCTACATATCAATCAAAAATAAATGTTAGCTGTACAGAATGCTCCGACAGCCTTCAAAGACTACATTCTTCCAGGACAACTAATGGTAAAGACAGACACCACCACACTGATGTGGTACATAAACAAGCAGGGGGGTACACATTCCTACCCCCTCTGCAGACTAGCCATGGCATTATGGAACACAGCCTTGAGCTACCAAGTGCATCTACAAGCTCAATTCCTGCCAGGAAAAATGAATACACTGGCAGACGGACTAAGCAGAAATCTCATGGACCCACACGAGTGGAAACTGGAACCACAGATTTTCAACATGTTGACAAGCGAATGGGGGAGCCCAGACATAGATCTAGTTGCCTCCCCCCAGAACTACCAGTTGGATTCTACACAAAAAAGCCTGGAAAGTTGATACTCTGTCCTTCAGCTGGAAAAATCTATCAGTCTACGCCTTTCCCCCTCTGCCTCTGCTCTCCAAAGTTCTAAAAGTCAAACAAAAAAAAAACAAAACTAAAAGTCAAACAAGACAAACCAAGGATGGTTTTGATTTTTCCAGACTGGCCGCGCCAACACTGGTACCCCCCCTCCTGTGCAGTGTGTCGCAACTACCTCCATGGCGCCTCCCTCAGACCCCTTCCCTGCTGTCTCAACAGGAGAACCAAATTTTTCACCCTCAGCTTCCAACACTGAACCTTGCAGCCTGGCTAATCACTTAATATCACCCTTCTCATCCCTCAGCAAACCTGTGCTGGATGTTATCTTGGAGGCAAGGAGACCTAGTACTAGAAAATCTTATGCTGACAAGTGGAAAATATTCTGTGCCTGGAACCAATCTTTAGGAATGAGTACAGCAGTGCCCAATGTACCTCAGATTTTGCAATAGTTAACAGAGATGCTCCACAAGGGCCTGTCTTTTTCCTCTATTAAAATCCACACCTCAGCTATTTCAGCTCATTATAACACAGCACCTCCCCTCTTTTCTCATCCTCTGCTCAAGCAGTATCTCAGAGGGGCAAAAAATACCACCCAGGAGAGCTCCTACCCCTTCCTGGGACCTTAACTTTGTTTTGGAGAAACTCACCCTACCTCCTTTCGAGCCAGCTGCCACTGCTGATTTAAAAGTTATTTCCTGGAAAACAGTCTTCCTTTTAGCAATCACTTCAGCTAGAAGGGTATCTGAATTACAGGCCCTTATGGCGGTAGAGCCTTTCATCATCTTTCATGCGGACAGGGTATCTCTGAGGACCAATCCATCCTTCATGCCCAAGGTGGTTTCCAGTGTGGCTCTTAATCAGTCCATTCATTTGCCAACCTTCTTTCCCAATCCACAGAAAAAAAGGGGAACGGATTCTGCATTCTTTGGATGTGCACAGACAACTTAGATTCTACTTGGACATGACTAAGCCACAAAGAAAATCTGAACAACTGCTGGTAACATTTGCTGCAGGAGCAGAGGGGAAGGCTATTTCAAAACAAACCATTTCTAAATGGATAAGCCATTGCATTTATTTCTGCTATAAGCACCATGGAAAACCTATCCCCCAGGGGATCAGATCTCACTCCACCAGGGCTGCATCTACTTCTACAGCCTTTCTCAGAGGTGTTCCCACCAGGGACATCCTAGAAGCTGCTACATGGAGCTCTGTACATACTTTCATCAAGCATTATCATTTACCAATTTTCTCTAAATCCATAGCTGGCTTTGCCACTGCTGTCTTGCAGGGCCTTTTAGCTGACCCTAATGCTGTTTAATCTCCTCCTCCCAACCACAGCTTTGTGAATCTACCCAAATGTAATGACTGCAACAGTGAAACACGAATAACATAGTACAGTTGTGTACACTTACCATAAATGTAGATGTTCGAGTGTATTCACTGTTGCAGTCCTGGTTACCCTCCCTCCAGCCCCCGGACTTCTGTTGTCTATACGTCTATTCTTGTTCACTATGCTTAAAGCTGTCTGGTGTATTTGCTTTTTGATAGAGGTTTAACCATGTATATAATTGCTTCCCATTATGGGGGCACCTGACATCTGGGGCAAGAAAAACTGATAAAATGGTGTTGGCTGCATGTTCTATACCCCTGACAACCTGACGTCATGGAAGAAGGGACAGCAACTGATGCAGGACCCAAAACTTTGTTAATCAGGCTGACTGAGGGCAACCTGCCAGCAGATTACCCAAATGTAATGACTGCAACAGTGAATACACTCGAACATCTACATTTATGGTAAGTGTACACATCTGTATTTTACTACAGGACCTGCTCTTTGTACAAACAACTCTAACCTCTCTAGGGTTCACTATCAACAGGAAAAATGAAACCTAAACCCCTCCAGGCAGATCACCTTCTGGGGCACTACTCCTGGACATGGCCTCCCAGACAGCCTTCCTCTCACCACAAAAACAAAGCTTTCTTTGAAATTAGTTTTCCCAGTTAGCTCTCAGAAAAAAAACTCACAGCAAGGAAAATTCTGCAAGCTCTGGGTTACATGTCATCCTGCAGTCTAATGATCCCTGTGGCCAGGTTGCACATGAGAAAACTCCAATGGTACCTAAAGAACCTTTGATGCCAACACTCTCAAGCAATGGAGACCACTCTCCCCCACATTCCATGCATAAGGAACAAATTTCTTTGGTGGACAAAGGCCTGCACTCAGAACAAGGTCCTTCCCTTCACCTACCTACCACAAGGCCTACTATATCACTACAGACACCTCAGACCTAGCTTGAAGTGCTCATTTAGACACCCAGTGCACCCAAGGCTCTTGGGACCTCAGGCACCTTCATTGGCACATCAACCTAAAAAGAAATGATGGCAGGTCACAAGGCTATTACATCCTTCCAAGACCACCTAAAACCAGGGGTCCTCCTCATAAAAACAGACAATACCACAGTCATGTGGTACATGAACAAGTGGGGGGGGGGGACACACTCCTACTCTCTCTGCCGACTAGCCATGACCCTGACAGCCTCATCCATGGGCCTACACCTGATAGCCCAGTACATCCCAGGAGTAAATGACATCCTAGCAGACCATCTAAGCAGAAACTGGTTATCCCCCTTGAGTGGAAACTCCAAAAGGTGACATTCCTCCCAATCATCCAGGCCTGGAGACACCAGAGGTGGACCTCTTTACTTCCTAACACAACAATCAGCTGCAAAAATTCTGCACAAGGGAGTTCCACAGCATAGCTTGGAAAGTGGATGCTCTTTCATTCCAATGGACCAAACTCTTCATGTATGCAGTCCCCCTGCTCTTACTACCAAGAGTACTGCTCAAAATAAGGCAGGAAGGACCAAAAGCCATCCTTATTGCACCACATTGGCCCAGGCAACATTGGTACCCTTTGCTGCTCAGCCTGACCAAGGAGTCTTACAGGCCCCTGTCATTAACTGCATACTTCCTGACCCAAGCCAGAGGGGAGATTCTACATCCAAACCTGCACACACTCAAACTTTCTGCATGGTTTATCTCCCAGAGACCAGGGATAACCCACAGTTGAGCAAGCAGGACCTAGACATTATTAAGGAAGCTAGAAGGCCCAGCACCAGCAAATCTTACTCAGAGAAATTGAAAAGATTCAACTCCTGGTGTCTATCTAGATGTCACAGCAGCTCCCAGCTGTCTCTTACACTTATTCTGGACTACCTAGTAGAGCTACTTAACAAGGGCCTCTCCTTTTCCCCCATTAAAATCCACACCTCAGCCATTTCAGCACACTTCCATGCTGAACAGCCTGTCTTCTTTCACCCTTTGATTAAGCAACTCCTCAGAGGTATATCTAACATTAGGCCACCTAGAAGGGCACACACTCCAGCCTGGGGCCTGAACTATGTCTTAGAAAAACTGACATTGCCTCCCTTTGAACCTGCTGCATCAGCAGACCCAAAAAGTACAGTTGTGTACACTTACCATAAATGTAGATGTTCGAGTGTATTCACTGTTGCAGTCATTACATTTGGGTAATCTGCTGACAGGTTGCCCTCAGTCGGCCTGAATTCCAAAGTCTTGGGTCCTGCGTCAGTTGCTGTCTTCTCTTCCATGACATCAGGTCATCAGGGGTATAAAACATGCAGCCGACGCCATTTTCTTTAGTTTTTCTTGCCCCCGATGTCAGGTGTCCCCAAAAAGGTAGCAAATATATATATATATATACATGCATCAATATAAACTTTACCTTCATCTACAAGCAAATACACCACATAGGTTGTAGAAGATAGAGAAAGAAAGATAAACTCCAGAATGACAGGGGGATGGCGGGAGGGTAACCTGGACTGCAACAGTGAATACACTCGAACATCTACATTTATGGTAAGTGTACACAACTGTACTATGTTCTTCATGTTTCACTGTTGCAGTCATTACATTTGGGTAGAATCACAAAGCTATGGTTGGGAGGCTGGAGCTAAACAGCATTAGGTGTGGCTATAAGGCCCTGCAGAACTGCAGTGGCAAAGCCTGCCCTGGACTTAGAGTAGAGAGGCAAATGATAATGCTTTGTGAAGGTGTAAACAGAACTCCAAGTAGCAGCCTCCATAATGTCTTTGGTTGGTATTCCTCTGAGAAAGGCTGCTGAAGTAGCAGCAGCTCTGGTGGAATGAGACCTAATGCCCTTGGGCACAGGTTTACCATGGTGTAAGTAGCAGAAACGGATGCAGTGGCTTATCCACTTTGAAACTGTCTGCTTTGAGATGGCCTTTCCTTCTGATCCTGCAGCATATGACACTAGTAATTGCTCAGTTTTTCTTATAGCTTTAGTCCTGCTCAAGTATAATCTTAGCTGTCTGTGTATGTCCAAGGAATGCAGAATTCTCTCCCCCTTTGTTCTGCGGATTTGGATAAAAGGTTGGCAGATTAATTGTTTGGTTAAGAGCCACACTGGAAACCACCTTAGACATAAAAGAAGGATTTGTCCTGAAAGCCACCCTGTCTGGGTAAAATATGATAGAAGGCTCTACAGCCATGAGAGCCTGTAGCTCTGAAACTCTTCTTGCTGAAGTAATTGCTAGTAGCAGAGCAGTTTTCCATGATAAGAACTTTATATCAGTGGTAGCAGCTGGTTCAAATGGAGGCAGGGTGAGTTTTCCAACACATAATTGAGGTCCCATGCAGGCAATGGTGATCTTCTAGGAAGCCTTACATTTTTGGCTCCTCTAAGATACTGCTTTAGTAAAGGATGAGAAAAGATTGGTGGCTCTGTATTGTAATGAGCCGAAATGGCAGAGGCATGGATTTTAATTGATGAGAAAGATAGGCCTTTGTCAAGCATCTCAGTTATGTATTGTAATATCTGAGGAATATTTGGTTCCGCTGTATCCATTCCTTGTGCTTGATTCCAAGCACAGAATCTCTTCCATTTGTCAGCATAAGATTTTCTAGTACTAGGCCTTCTGGCTTCCAAAATGACATCCATCACAGCTTTACTGAGAGGTGTTGTTTGTATAACTACATGATCAGCCATGCTGCTAGGTTCAGTGTCTGTAGTTGATTGTGCAGGATCTGATTGTTTTGCTGGGACAGTAGTTGAGGTCTTTGAGGTAAGGTCCAAGCTAGGTTTTGAGAAAAATTCCTTAGGATTGGGTACCAGTACTGGCGGGGCCAGTCTGGGGCAATTAGTATCATCTTTGGTTTCTCTTGTCTGACTTTTAGGAGGACCTTGGGGAGAAGAGGCAGAGGAGGAAAGGCGTAAACTGATAGGTTTTTTCAACTGAAGGCTAGGGCGTCCACTTTCCATGCTTGTCTGTGATAAGTCCTTGTGCAGAATCTTTTCAACTGATAATTTTGAGGAGAGGAAAATAGATCTATGTCTGGGCTCCCCCATTTCTCTGTTATCATGCTGAAGACTTGTGGATTTAGTTTACACTCATGAGGATCCATAAGGTTTCTGCTTAAATCGTCTGCCAGTGTATTTTGTTTTCCTGGCAGGAATTGAGCTTGAAGATGTATTTGGTAGGTCAAAGCTGTGTCCCACAGTGCCGTGGCTAATCTGCAAAGAGGATATGAGTGTGTGCCCCCTTGCTTGTTTATATACCACGACTGTGGTGTTGTCCGTCTTTATCAGTAGTTGTCCTGGATGAAGTAAGTCCTTGAAGGCTGTTAGGGCATTTTGAACAGCTAGCATCTCTTTCTGGTTGATATGTAGATGTAGATGCATTTGTTTTGGGGTCCATATGCCCTGAATGCATCTTCCTGCCATGTGGGCCCCCCCAGGTATAACCCGAGGCATCTGTTAAGGTTTGGCTGGCAGGGGGGAGAGTGAAGGCCTGTCCTATGTTTTGGTGACATGCCTTTGCCCATCATAGAAGCTCCTGTTTTAGGCAGGGAAAGCGAGGAATCATTGCTTCCAGACTGTGAGAATGTTGACTCCATAAACCTTTCAGGTACCACTGAAGTTTCCTCATATGCAGTCTTGCATGTGGAATCAGTAGGATGCAGGATGCCATGAAGCCCAGAGCCTGCAGAATTTGTCTTGCAGATAACTGGGTTTTTGTTGCCATCAGTTTGAAGTAAGTAGTCAGTTGCCTTTGCTTGTCTGGCATGAGGTAAGCCATCTGGGTAGTTGTATACAAGCTTGCACCCAGGAATGTTATCTTTTGAGAGGGTACCAGTTGTGATTTCTTTTCGTTTATTGTGTACCCTAGGCATGTTAGAAGCCTTTTCACAAAGGCCAGGTGTTGAAGAAGAATGTCCTTGTTCTCTGCTTGAATGAGAGAGTTGTCTAAGTAAGGATATATTTGTATACTTCTTTGTCTGAAAAATGCAATTACTGGTGCCAGGCACTTTGTAAAGACCCTGGGCGCAGTAGATAAGCCAAAGGGCAGTGCAGAGAATTGGTAATGCATTAAGCCAGCCTTGAATCTGAGGTATCTTCTGCATGACTGTCTTATTGGGACATGCAGGTATGCCTCTTTTAGGTCTAGTGTCACCAGCCAAGCATTCTTGCCCAGCATGGGCAGAAGCTGCTGCAAAGTCAGCATTTTGAATTTTGGAATGTCCAGGTATGTGTTTAAAATCGATAAATCCAGTATTGGCTGCCAGGCCTTGTCCTTTCTGGGTACCAAGAACAGTCTTGAGTAAAAAACCTTGTTATTTTTCCTGTTCTGGTACTTGCTGAATGGCCCTCATATCCATGAGGGACATAACCTGTTTTTGTGCCTCTGCCCATTGATTTCTTGGCAGACCTGGCCAACCATTTGCCATTGGCAGAATGTGGAAATTGAATCTGTATCCCTGTGATACTATGTTTAGTACCCACTTGTTCTGGGTTATAAACTGCCAATTTTGAGCAAAAAGTGCTAACTTTCCCCCTATGGGTGCTACCAAAACATAAGTGCTTGGTGTAGGCAGAGTGAAGTCATTGGGATTGTTTTCTGTAGGTTTGCGCTTTATCTCTGCCAGATTTGGGGGTAGAAGCGCCCCATTGCTTTGACCTGTATGAATCTTGTGCCTGGTATCTGGAACCCTTAGGGCATCTGGATTTGCCCTTTTGAGCTCTGTCTGACAGAGGAAAGGACCAGTTTTTTGTAGGCCAGTGTCTACTGAATCTTGGTGGCTGCACTTGTAAGAAGTCTTTAACAGTTTGCATAGACTTAGCTTTGTCTTCCATTTTCTTTAAAACCTCTTCTGCTTTAATACCAAACAGAGAATCATGCTGTAAAGGTGCATCTATTTATTTATTTATTTATTGCATTTGTTTACCGGGATAAGTCCACTGGGCCTAAAAGAGCCCATTTTCAGTGGAGGCCCGGGGAGAAAAGCTCCAACGAGATACAGAAAAAATATAAACATTAATTAGTACAGAAGCAGAAACAGTGTTACAGATAGTAAATATAGTAACATATACAGAATATATATATAAAAACAGGAATCTAGTTTGATTACAGCAGTATATACAGAAAATATACATTAAAGCAAAACTCAACAAATTCAATCAGATTGGTATAAACAGAGATCAGTATTATTGTACCAGAATCAACAAGTGAAGATAAAAATAAATATGGAGAAAATATCATCAGTCACTAGTAGCAAAAGACATAGGAGTTTAGTAATCATATAAGGAGAGTGAAGAGGTTAGGTTATAGAGCAGGAACATAGCCAGGAAGAGTGGAGATGATTTTTCAGCATTTGTTTGAAGGTGATGGTGCTGCCTGTGTTTCTTATAGAAGGTGGAAGTGAATTCCATAGTTTGGCGACGGTGAAGGCATAGAGGAGTTGACCAGCAGGTAAGGCTAGCAATTTGACTTTAACATGATCAGGCAAATTTTGTTCCTTTAACCAGGCATGCCTTCTAATCACAGATCCAGTAACTGCGGCCCTGCAGGAGGCCTCTAAGGAATCAAAACCACATTGCAAAGTATGCTTTCCAACTTGTTCAGCTGCATGCAATAATTCCTGCAATTCTTTATTTTCTGCATATTCTGAAATCTGCTTTCCAACTTGTTCAGCTGCATGCAATAATTCCTGCAATTCTTTATTTTCTGCATATTCTGAAATCAACATCATTTTCTGTTTCAGCAATCCCATAACATGTTGTTGGTACTTTAGCATATGAAATTGACAGTTTAAGGCCCTGATTGCCAAGGTTGCAGATGTAAAAACCTTTTTTCCCCCATCTGTCTAGTGCCCTTGAATCTCTGTCAGAGGGGGGTAAGATTTTTTGCTGTGGAGGCCTTAACTCCCTTTGGACCCTGTGAAATAGTTTCAGGATCAGCAGCAGGGTTTCTAAATAAAAATGTATGTGAGTCAGGGACGCTGTAATATCTGTCAGGCTTACTGGGAGCCAGAGGTAAGGAGTCAGGGGTCAAGCTTGACTCCGAAAACACATCTTCCACAATGTCTAAAACAGGGGGAATGGCTAAAGGCTTGTGCTGAGGGAGAAGGAGGAAATCCCTGATTCTGAGAAGTCTTGACTCTCCCAGTGAAAATGCTCCATCAAAGTATGCAAGGTTTCTCCAAATGAATAATCCTCAGGAGGAGATGCAGATGGAATAGACTCCTCAGCATCAGAATCCTCATAGGGAGGTATAGATAATTCCTGATCAGAAGAAATAGAAACCTGATCTGAAGATTCATAATCAGTGTCTTGCCTAGGCCTCTTATCTGGAGGGGGATGGGTACCCCTGATCAAGGTAATAAGGTCTTCAGCCATTTTGATCATCTGCTTTTTAGGCATAGAGGCCTGTGCACGTGGCTCATGCATTGGTTTTTTAGTTTTAGAAGTTGCTTTTGTCTTTGGTTTTGCAGCTGTCGTCGGTTTGATAAACAAATGTTGAGGTCTGAATACACCCTCAGAAGCCGGTGCCTGCTCAGCGGCTCCAGACCCATCTGAGGGAGATACATCCATCGATCCAATACCTTGAGTATCTTGCAGCATGCCAGACTCCACATGGGTGTCGGTAGAGGCCTGCGACTCGAAGGTAGCGGGTATCAGGGGCTGCGAAAGTGCCTCACTGAGTACCGGCAAACTGGCGACTGGCTTAGGGGAAGCTTCTTTTTCTGTTTTGGATCTCGACTGCCTTTCTCTGTCCTTTTCTTTGCGTTTTTTATGTACTCCGGTAGTCGGATTGCTATCCAATGACATTTCTGGGTAGTTAAATCTGTTTCCAAAATACTTTGATGCGAAAATATACCGACGCTTAATAGTGCGTTGGTTAAATCTAGCCAAAAACCGACAGCCAGGCATGTTGTGATCAGGGCCTAGGCAAGGAATACAGTATAAATGGAAATCCTTATGAGGTATTTGCTTCCCACAAGTAATGCAATTATTAACTTTTTTTGACATCGGTAAAAAGCAAGAAAAAAGTTTCCCCAATGGGGTACTTAGCTTTAGTGAAGACTTCGGCCTGAAACTCAAACTCGAATATTTCGGTAGTTGGCCGACCGGCACTTGCGAAATGCTTCTGCTCCGGGCACCATGCGGCAAGTAAGACTAAAGAAAATGGTGTCAGCTGCATGTTTTATACCCCTGACGTCATGGAACACAAGAGCTGATCCTTGGACATGCCTGAATAAAAAATTATTTTCCTCTAGACAAGTGAGGAAAGTGAGTACAATAGCTGTTTTTCTCTAAGCAAGTGAGGAAAGTAAGTACAAAAACTGATTTCCTCTAGGTAATGCGGAAGGTTGAGTACTGTAGTAATTTGTAGCTTATTTAGTGCTTACAACACATTCTGAACAAGTGCTGAGCACAAATAAGCAAATTCAAGTGCTAAAACTAAGAATCTGTATCTGAACTAGACTAGTTACAGGAAAGGAAGGAAACAAGTGTAATTTTTTTTTGTTACAGTTAAGCAGAACACAGGGATAGTCTAGCAAATATATATATATATTTTTTTTGGTAAAGGAAAGGGAGAGAGAAGCAGCAGAAGATAATTCAAGGTTAGAAAACTAAGTGGGTTGGCCAGGCCTTCACAAATGTTCTCTCTGTATTAGGTAAAATGAGCTAATGCACTAGACTGGGAGGAGTGTCCCAGATCAAATTTACAGTAGGGGCAGGCAACTGTAAAGACACCACGTATAACTCCAAAGACACCAACACGGGGGGAGGATGGGGAACAATACTGAAGCTAGTAGCCTACACTCCTTTAGAAAGTAAACACTACAGAAATGTTTATCACAGCAGAAGAACAGCAGTGAGCCACAAAATGAAAGTTTTTAAACCGATAAAGCAGCAAGGAGACTCTATAGAATGTTTTTAACTGCAAACAAATCAGTTATATGATACACTCCTTGGCAGGAAATCAGAACAAACAAATAGGTGCTTAACTAGTACAGAAAATTTCCCATTAATACATTTCACACAGTGAAACTAGCTATAAAGCTTTACAAACAGTGTGACAGTAAAAAACTTATTTCTCAGGCCCTGTAAGGCAGACAATTTTAGTTTCACTGTACAGATTAGTTAATAGCAATAAAATACAGTAAAAAGTATGCAGCAGGCAATAAAAAGTGCTATATATATAAATTACTAGAAGCAATAACCAGTAAAAATAAGCCAAAAAAAGGATACTTATTGTTATATATCTCAGATCAGAGTTGTAGTCAATGCCCCTCCTCCACTCGGCTCAGTGTGTATAGACCCACTGTTAATATAAGCTGTTGGTCTCATCGTAATTTACATTGAGAAATAATACAATCAAGAGTTCAAAAACAATTGCAGAATTAAGCAGTACAAGATTGGCAGTAGATTGCTAAACATTTTACTGTATCAGGACATAGAGTAGCCTGTGCTATACCACATAATGAGTATTGTACCACACTGTGAACTCTAGTTACACATACTATGTTACATTGATCATAACTCTCAACCTTGTAGTACAAGATGTCTAGGCAAAGCCAAAATTAATGGGGAACAAAGGCCAAAACTAGGGACAAATTTTAAACATTGCTTGTACAAGCTTAGAAAGTTGTTGGAATAAAAGGTTTTGTGTTACCGTGCATTTTCTGAAGGGTATGAAGGCTGAAACCGAAATGGCTGTCATTATTTTATTAATTCAGTCCTCACTGATTTGTCAGAAAACCAAATGTTTTATCAGGAACTTATAAACAAAGACAATGGCAACCTTCTAACACTGGACCCCACCCAGTTTGGTTTCGTGAAGGGTCGATCTTCTCTTATCAACTTTATTGACTTCTCCGAATCAGTCTCCAGAGCCATGGACGAGGGTAAGATGGTCCACGCAGCCTACCTGGACCTCGCCAAGACCTTTGACACCACCCCCCACTCTGGAATCATCGATAAACTTACTAAGCTGGGCATTAATCCCTATGTCACTTAACGGGTCGCAAACTGGCTTACTGACAGAACCCAGACTGTAAAAGTAGTCGATTCCAATTCCAGCTCCAGACAAGTGACAAGTGGAATACCACAGGGTTCAGTCCTGGGACCTCTCTTGTTTGGCATCTACTTCTTCAAAGTACAGACCAACACCAAGGGACTCTGGCTAACAAAGTTCAGAGATGACTGCAAACTGGGAGCCATTTTTGAATCCCCAAGTGATGTGGATATTCTGCAAAAGGGCCTTACAGAGACAAATGCTTGGTGCCAGAGCCATGGGCTCAAGCTCAATGCCAAGAAATGTATAGTTATCCCCTTTGGGAAAAAACATGTACCCATGAATTACCACACAAGTGGCAGTACACTAAACACCAAAAGTGTGATAAGGGACTTAGGGACACAGGTGGACAGTGGTCACATCTTCGATCACCACATTGCCACAACAGTCAGTAAATCCTTCTATGTGGCACATCTCATCACTAAGGGCTTTTCATCCATAACAAAAGGAGGTCATTGTCTCACTGTACTCATCCCTCATTAGACCCATTATAGAGTATAATGCCCCATTCGGTATGTACCTCACAAGACACCCCCAACAGTTGGAAAGGCTGCAGAAATACCTCACTAAAAGAATCACAGGCCTAAAGCAGATGCCTTATGCTGACCGTCTAAAAAACTCCAGCTATACTCTGTCACATATTGTCTACTTAGAGGCTATCTCTGCTTAACATACAAGGCCATGTCAAACCCAGAGCTGTTGGACATGCTACACTTAAAGAAATCCCAGTCCCTCAGAGCCACGTGCTCCAGGGATCTAAACCTGGTCATCACAATGAACAAAACATGCTGGAAGGATAGGTTCCTGTCCCAGAGACTGCCCATACATGTCAAACAGAGCACCTCTTTGGCCCTCTTCAAAAGGAACCTTGACAGCTTGATGGGAGATAGGAAATTCACCCTGGGGATCAAGTCAGTCGCCCTGCTACACAGGGGACCAGGGAAGTAAATGTCCTGGGTAGAAATAGCCAGGGAACTGTTATGGCTAGGCTTGTATAGACCCTAGGGCCATTAACCTAGTACCAACCTATGAACCTAGGAACAGCTGTAAAATATGAGACAAAAATCTAGAAATTCTGCGAAAATCTGAACAGTTGGGAGCTGTCATTGATGTACTGTATGTTCAACAAAACTGAAAATGTAAATTCACATAACTTCACATTGAAAGACTAGTAAACACGCACTATTTTACACTGAGATATATAAATCTGGAAGGGGAGGCAGTAGGAGAATGACTTCTGGATGAAACAGGTGAGAAGGGAAAGTATAGCTGGGTGTGGTGAGGTTGGGAGGAGTGAGAAAGTTGAAGGCTTGGTAAGCAAAGATTCAGGGTAATGAATTATACAAGTAGAGGAGGAAAAAGACAGAAAAGGGAGATGTATGAAAAGGACCTTTATAGGGGATGGCAGTAAATTGTTTGTTGTCTGGGGTAGTCCAGACACCACTACATTTCTACCACTACATGCATAGTCTGTAAGAAAACAAAGTACTCTAAATATCTTTGAGGTGCATATGCAGAATCAGATGGAGTTTCCTATCTGCCAATTCTGCTCATACTGAGCATTCTTGGTACAAACAAGATATGCCATGGAAGGCCAGGTTGGTTTTGCAAGTAATGCTGCCATAGGAGAGGAAGTATTGCTCTTAGACCACCACCATAGTAGAGCCCATAGTTCTTTGTGGAGAAATGGCATATCTTATCCCACTGAAAGGTTGGTATTTGCTACATTTTGGCATAGTTGGACTTTCCCAGTAAATACATTTTAGTAAATAATAGAGAAGGTGGCAACACCAGTCAGACAGGGCATTTTGATGTAGCGCGCGTATACAATCACAGTATTTACAGAGTCTGTGCATCTGCCATAGAAGCTAAGACCACCTGAATCAATTTGAATGACTAAAAAATATTTTTGACAAGTGCAAGTGTATACCATGTTTTCCCTTTTGTGAGTCCACCACTGAAGTGGGTGTCCATTATGTGATAAAGGCTGGTAAAATTATAGGGTATACAGAGCAGGCATTATGAAAAGAAAAGTACAGTTTTGTACCTACCATAAATGTAGATGTTCGAGGATCCCCATTGCTGCAGTCCTTACTATTGGGTGTAGTCCGCTGTCCAGTCGGCCCGAATACCAGAGTATATGGCTGACGTCGGCCAGGGCGCATTAGACTGACGTCAGTACGTCAGGGTACTAATGCGCATGACCGACGTCATATCCTCAGTCTTTTCTTGCCCCAGATGTCAGAAGACCCTAAAAAGACAAAGCCCAAAATACCTGCACCAAAAATATGTACAATATATACAAGAATATCAGCATGGAACCTCACCTACACAACCACCCCTAAACATAGAGGGGAAGGAGGGAGGGTAAATTGGACTGCAGCAATGGGGATCCTCGAACATCTACATTTATGGTAGGTACAAAACTGTACTATGTTCTTCGTCCCCCATTGCTGCAGTCCTTACTATTGGGTAGAATCCCAAAGCAGAGGTAAGGGAGGCTGGCAAATCATAAAGAAGCAGGAGCAGACAACATGCCTTGCAAAACAGCTGTGGCAAAACCAGCCCTAGACTTAGAGTAGATAGGAAGGTGATAATGCTTAGAGAAAGTATGCACTGAACTCCAAGTAGCTGCTTCCAAAATATCCTTAGTTGCCACCCCCCTTAGAAATGCTGTTGAAGTGGCAGTAGCCCTAGTGGAATGAGGCCTAATCCCAGCTGGAATCTCCTTGCCATGATGGGAATAACAAAATGCAATGCAAGAGCCAATCCACCTAGAAATAGTTTGTTTTGACACAGGCTTGCCCTCTGAACTCAAAGCAAAAGAAACAAACAACTGCTGAGACTGCCTAAAATCCTTAGTCCTGCTTAAATAATAACGCAATTGCCTGTGTACATCTAAAGTGTGCAAAATCTTTTCCCCTTTATTTTGGGGGTCTGCATAAAAAGTAGGCAAATGAATAGTTTGGTTTAAAGCCACACTAGAAACCACCTTAGGCATAAAGGAAGGATTAGTGCGTAATGATACCCTATCCTTATGGAAAATCAAAAGGGCTCTACTGCCATAAGGGCCTGCAACTCAGACACCCTTCTTGCAGAAGTAATAGCCAACAGAAAAGCAGTCTTCCATGACAAGTATTTCAATTCAGCAGTAGCCGAGGCTCAAAAGGTTGTAGAGTAAGTTTTTCCAACACAAAATTGAGATCCCAAGCAGGAGTAGGAGCTCTACGTGGGGGTCTTATATTCTTTGCCCCTCTAAGAAACTGCTTGAACAAAGGATGCGAAAACAAAGGTGGGTCACAATCATAGTGAGCTGAAATTGCTGCAGCATGAATCTTAATGGAAGAGAAGGACAAACCTTTGTCCAATAACTCAGTAAGATATTGAAGAGCCACACTCAAATTAGGCTCAGAAATCTCCAAATTCTTCGCTGTACTCCAAAATAAAAATCTCTTCCATTTTTCTGCGTACACTTTCCTTGTACTAGGTCTTCTAGCTTCCATAATCACATTTAAAACTTGTTGAGGAAGGTGAGACCTGTTGTGTTTCAACACAGAATATGCCAGGCTGTTAGATGAAGAGAGTGAAGCTTGACATTGAGCAGATGACCGTCCTTCTGAGATAACAGATGAGGAATCAGAGGTAAAGGCCATGGAGGCTTCTTTACCAGACTCCGTAGTAGTGGGTACCAGTGTTGCCGAGGCCAATCTGGAGCTATCAAAATCATCCTTGGCCTGTCTTGTCTGACTTTTAATAGTACCTTTGGAAGAAGAGGCAGAGGTGGAAAGGCATACACATGAAGGTTTTTCCAACTGAAAGACAGAGCATCCACTTTCCAAGCTGTGTGATGAAACCCCTTTGTGCAATACTTTGGCAGCTGGTGGTTTAGTGGAGAAGCGAACAGATCTATGTCTGGAGTTCCCCATGACACTGTCAATTTCTGAAATACATGAAGATCCAGTTTCCACTCGTGGGGATCCACGATTTGCCTGCTTAACACATCTGCTAAGGAGTTCTGTGCTCCTGGCAGAAACCTTGCCTGAAGAGTTAGTTGCAAGCTTAGCGCAGTCTCCCATAAAATCATTGCTTGCCTGCATAGAGGATAAGAATGTGTTCCCCCTTGCTTGTTGATGTACCACATGACAGTTGTGTTGTCTGTTAGAATCAACACCTGCCCTGGAAGAAGTAACTCCTTGAAAGCCATTAATGCAAACTGGACTGCTAACATCTCCTTCATGTTGATATGTAGATGCTGTAGTCTGGCAGGCCACTTGTCTTGTATCCACTTTCCATTTAGATGAGCTCCCCAAGCAATGTCCGAGGCATCTGTCGTTAAAATCTGACTCGCCTCTGGCGGGTCACAGAGAGTCCCTTGTTTAGGTGACATTCCTGAGCCCACCACAAAATTCTTTTTGAAGGCAAGGTATTATTTGAATGACAGTGTCCAAATCCTGGCAGTGCTGTGTCCATACATTTTGAGATACCATTGTAGCTTCCTCATATGCAGTTTGGCATTGGGAAGCACCAGAATACAAGATGCCATGAACCCTAATGCTTGAAGGACTGTCCTTGCAGTCAGCACGGACTGATGAGATAGTTGATGGAAGTAAAGTGATAGACTCTTTTGTTTGTCCGGGGTTAAAAGGCCATCTGGGCTGCTGTATTCAGTCTCACACCCAGAAAGCACATGTCTTGAGAGGGTACTAGACTGGACTTTATTTCGTTCACAGAATACCCTAGGCATCTTAGCACTGCTATAACATATTCCAGATGCTGTAGAAGGTCTTCCTTTTCTTGAGCCAGAATCAGGCAGTCGTCCAAGTAAGGATAGATTTGAATTCCTTGTGGCCTGAAGTAAGCTATCACTGGAGCCAGAACCTTTGTGAATACTCTGGGCGCAGTAGATAAGCCAAAGGGCAATGCAGAGAACTGATAATGAGAATTTCCAGCTCGAAACCGCAGATACTTCCTGCAACTTAGCCTTATAGGCACATGAAGGTAAGCTTCCTTGAGATCTAAAGTTACCATCCAGTGATCTTTGCCCAACAGAGGTAAAAGCTGTTGTAACGTCAACATCTTGAACTTGGGAATGTCCAGATAAGTGTTGAGGATAGATAAATCCAAAATTGGTCTCCACGTGTTCCCCTTCTTTGGTACTAGGAACAGGCGAGAATAAAATCCTAGGCCCCTTTCTGATACAGGGACTGGCTGAATGGCCCCATCTGGAGTAACTGAGAAACTTGCTTGTGAGCCTCTTTTCTTTGTGGAGGAGGAACGTCTGGCATGCCTTTGAAAGGGGCATTGTGTGGAAATAAAACCTGTAACCGTGGTGAATGATATCCAACACCCATCTGTCTTGAGTAATTAAATCCCAATTTTCTTTGAAAAGAGACAGTCTTCCTCCCAAAGGAGCTGCCAGACGAGAATCGACTGGCAGCTGAAAAGGCAGGTCATTGGGTCTGTTTACGAAAGGACTGACCCCTGCCCTCACCAGAAGTCTGAGCAGGTGAACTCCCTGTTCTAGGCCTAAAAGAACCTTGAGCCCTGCCCCTACCACGTCTAGACCTACCCCTAG
Source organism: Protopterus annectens (assembly GCF_019279795.1). Lineage (NCBI taxonomy): Eukaryota > Metazoa > Chordata > Ceratodontiformes > Protopteridae > Protopterus > Protopterus annectens. The sequence goes on along the minus strand of NC_056728.1, from coordinate 621,673,171 downwards.
ACTGGGAATCATAAGCAGGATATGTCCACCCCTTAGCAGGCCAATTTCTACTAAACTTGGTGGCTGCACCTGCAAAAATCTTTAACAGTTTGCATAGACTTAGCTTTGTCCTCCATTTTCTTTAAAACTGCTTCCACAGGCGAACCAAACAACACATCAGACTGTAAAGGAGCATCCAAAATCCTTGTCTTAACATGCTCAGCTAAATTCTGATCCCTCAACCAGGCATGCCTGCGAAGAACAGAACTAGTGGCAGCCACCCTCGAGGAGGCCTGTACAGCATCAAAACCACATTGCAAAGAATGCTTACCCACTTGTTCAGACACATGAACCAAATCCAGCAACTCTTTACACTCAATACCTTCCGCCAAAGCATCCACCTTAGATTTCAATTGAGAAAGGAGATAATTTTGATATTTTAGCATGTGAAACTGACAATTCAACGCTCTCATGGCTAGAGTGGAAGAAGTATATACTTTCTTTCCCCACCTATCCAAAGCCCTTGCCTCTTTATCAGTGGGAACAGGATTTTTTAACCACAGAGGCCTTAACACCTTTAGGCCCCTGAGAAACAGTTTCTGGATCCCCTAGGACTCTTAAACAAATACTTATGAGCTTGGCACCCTATAATACCTGTCAGGTTTAACAGGAGCAGGAGGCAAAGAGTCAGGGTTCAGGGAAGCCTCTGCAAAACATCCTCCACCACATTCAACACAGGAGGTATAGCTAAGGGCCTATGCTGGGGTAAAACAAGAATTCCCTAAGCCTTTTCCTGGAATCAGAGTAATCCTGGCCTTCCCATTTAAAGTGTTCCCTCATGGAATGCAGAGTCTCTGAAAATGAGAAATCCTCAGGAGGAGAAGCTGTAGGAGTGGAATCATCCACATCAGAATCAGAATAAGGAGGATACTCCTGCAAATCTTCCGCAGAAGACTCAGAAGCCTCTGAACACTGTTCAAAACTATCAAACTCCGGTTCCACCCTAGGCCTCTTATCAGGAGGGGGCATAGAACCTCTAATCATAGTAATCAAATCTTCTGCCATTTTAAGCATATGTTTCTTAGGAACAGAACCCAAAATGCTAGGAGAAGCCCCACTGAAGCTGAACTTGGCCTACCTCTCAAAGAAGTTTTGGCAACAGAAGGAGAGGCTCTAACTACCTTGGGAAGAGAAGGAAGAACAGTTACCTGAGAAGCCCCCTCAGCCTGGCCTACCTCCTGAGAAGGCACATCCTGTAACAGTAAAGTTTCTGCCTGAGACTCCATGGAAACTCCTGCAAAACCTCTGGCTCCACAGAGCCTTCTAAAGAACCGACGTCCGGGACTGCCGGTTCATCAACCCTAGGCTTCGCTGTTTTGTCCTTGCGCTTCTTGGACGAAGCGGCCGGAGTATCCGACGGCATTTTATAATTGCAACGCTTCCCAAACACTAACCTGGCACAGTCTAACCTCCTCTTAATAGTGCGTTTGTTAAACCTAGCACAAGAGCGGCAACCAACAACATCGTGCTCAGGCCCTAAACAAGGTATACACAAGGTATGGTAATCCCTATGAGGTATCTGTTTCCCACAAGAAATACAGTTATTCACTTTTTCTGACATCCGGTTAAATACTGAGGCAAGAAAAAACAAAAATGTTCCCCAACGGGGTACTTAGCCAACTCTGCTTCGGTCTGAAACTCCGGTTTCGGAAATATTTCAGAACGCCAACCTGCACTCGCAAAACTGCTTCTGCATCGGACCATGCGGCAAAAAAGACTGAGGATATGACGTCGGTCATGCACATTAGTACCCTGACGTACTGACGTCAGTCTAATGCGCCCTGGCCGACGTCAGCCATATACTCTGGTATTCGGGCCGACTGGACAGCGGACTACACCCAATAGTAAGGACTGCAGCAATGGGGGACGAAGAACATCTAAGAAGTTGTCTTTCTGTACAGACATTTATTCAAGCTACACGGGGTAATCTCTATGTCTTCCCTCTCATTACTTTATGAATATACAGTGGATTGTTCTGCCTTACTAGAAGTGCACAATCAGCATAAAAGCATGCATCCACAGACCCCAGGATTATAAACCTCTATAATTGTTGCAAAGCTATGACTACAGTACTACCATAAAGAAAAAATACATGCTGTTTTATGGTGCACGGTACTGTCACCAGGAATAACACAAATGCTATCATTCCTAAACAGTGATGGGTGTGTGTAGCAGCCTAATCAAAGAAATACCACTTGCAGAAGCAGTGTCACCTGTGAAAGAGGTATTGGACTGAAATGGGGTAGCAAGTATGAGAGGTTGGTTTTAAAAATGCTGGTTGTGCATGAACTTGACCATAGTGGCAGCTTTGGAAATGAACCGATCTGCATGGCCATTTATTCATTATCTATCGTCAAAGTATATTGTTTTGTATTGTTTTACTGTACTTACAGTTTCATTACATTAGCAGCCATACTCTAGTTATACTTTCACTGCATAGGAAACCTTACAGCTTTATTGTTTAGTTTATATGTTAGTCCCAGGTTAGCTTATGTTTGAGTAAAACATGAAATTCCAGTATCATTGTATCTGCCCCATCATTGCCACCGGCACGTATACTTTGTGCACTTGGTGTGTTGCACCCAGTTTTCTTTGACTGTGACCATGATTTTATATCACAGATTTCCATGTTCCAACATTCGGCTTCATGCTTGTTCTGTCTGTGCTGCATTCTACTTGAAGATCTTAGGATCATCTGAAGAAATACAGCAGAATCTCTCTACACAGTCATAGATGCTAACATAGAAATGGACCAGTACTTGATTATATATCACCGCTAGTTGATAGTAAATAGGGTCTGGCCCCATATCTCTGATATAGAGAGACAGTCAGTAACACCCAAACTAACATATCCTTCACATAATCTCTAAAAACTTCACAACTAACATACCTCTCCTAATAAATGTCTATGACACATAGGGACACAATTGGGTTGTGTTGTATGACTAGGCTTAGATTGCATAACTAGGCTTATTAAGGCCATGGTAGTCGTTAGCCTATATACTTGTGAACCTTTGTTAACATGAGGCTGAACTCCCATAATAAGCCAGTTGTAAGTCCAGTGCTAACCCCCATTTTTATTATCTTTGGATTTAAGTTATTCTTTTTAGGCCTGATAGGGCTGCCAGGACATCATCATTTGAGAAATTCTCAGCTCCCAATATTTATTTATTTATTTATTTTACATCTGTTGACCGGGCTAGTCAAACTGGATATATGTCCATTTTCAGTAGAGGCCCGGGAAGAAAAGCTCCAAGCATCAGCAGTGACAAAGAATACAATATATAGTAATAGTCAAGTGAATTACAGTATATTGGCTACATTGGTCAGAAAGTACAGTTTTGTACCTACCATAAATGTAGATGTTCGAGGATCCACATTGCTGCAGTCCTAACTATTGGGTAGTCCGCTGTCCAGTCGGCCCGAATACCAAAGTATATGGCTGACGTCGGTCAGGGCGCATTAGACTGACGTCAGTACGTCAGGGTACTAATGCGCATGACCGACGTCATATCCTCAGTCTTTTCTTGCCCCAGATGTCAGAAGACCCTGAAAAGATAAGGCCAAAAACCAAAAACTCCCAACATACCTGCACCAAAATATATATACAAAATATACAAAATTAGCAGAATATAACCTCACCTACACAACCACCCCTAAACACAGAGGGAAGGAGGGAGGACTGCAGCAATGTGGATCCTCGAACATCTACATTTATGGTAGGTACAAAACTGTACTGTGTTCTTCATTCCACATTGCTGCAGTCCTAACTATTGGGTAGAATCCCAAAGCAGAGGTAAGGGAGGCTGGCAAATCATAAGGAAGCAGGAACTGACAACATGCCCTGCAAAATAGCTGTGGCAAAACCAGCCCTAGACTTAGAGTAGAGAGGAAGGTGATAATGCTTAGAGAAAGTATGCACTGAACTCCAAGTAGCTGCCTCCAAAATATCCTTAGTTGCCACCCCTCAGAAATGCTGTTGAAGTGGCAGTAGCCCTAGTGGAATGAGGCCTAATCCCAGCTGGAATCTCCTTGCCATGATGGGAATAACAAAATGTAATGCAACACCCAATCCATCTAGAAATAGTTTGTTTTGACACAGGCTTGCCCTGAGAACTCAAAGCAAAAGAAACAAACAACTGCTGAGACTGCCTAAAATCCTTAGTCCTGCTCAAATAATAACGCAATTGCCTGTGTACATCTAAAGTGTGCAAAATCTTTTCCCCTTTATTCTGGGGATCTGCATAAAAAGTAGGCAAATGAATAGTTTGGTTTAAAGCCACACTAGAAACCACCTTAGGCATAAAGGAAGGATTAGTACGTAAAGATACTCTATCCTTATGAAAAATCAAAAAAGGCTCCACTGCCATAAGGGCCTGCAACTCAGAAACCCTTCTTGCAGAAGTAATGGCCAACAAAAAAGCAGTCTTCCATGACAAGTATTTCAATTCAGTAGTAGCCGCAGGCTCAAAAGGTTGTAGAGTAAGTTTCTCCAACACAAAATTGAGATCCCAAGCAGGAGTAGGAGCTCTACGTGGGGGTCTTATATTCTTTGCCCCTCTAAGAAATTGCTTGAACAAAGGATGCGAAAACAGCGGTGGGTCACAATCATAGTGAGCTGAAATTGCTGCAGCATGAATCTTAATGGAAGAGAAAGACAAACCTTTGTCCAATAACTCAGTAAGATATTGAAGAGCCACACTCAAATTTGGCTCAGAAATCTCCAAATTGTTTGCTGCACTCCAAAATAAAAATCTCTTCCATTTTTCTGCGTACACTTTCCTTGTACTAGGTCTCCTGGCTTCCATAATCACATTTAAAACTTGTTGAGGAAGTTGAGACCTGCTGTCTTTCAAAACAGAATATGCCAGGCTGTTAGATGAAGAGAGTGAAGCTTGATATTGAGCAGGTGACCGTCTCTCTGAGACAACAGGTGTGGAATCAAGGGTAAAGGCCATGGAGGCTTCTTTACCAGACTCCTCAGTAATGGGTACCAGTGCTGCCGAGGCCAATCTGGAGCTATTAAAATCATCCTTGGCTTGTCTTGTCTGACCTTTAGAAGCACCTTTGGAAGAAGAGGCAGAGGTGGAAACGCATACACATGAAGATTTTTCCAACTGAAAGAAAGAGCATCCACTTTCCAAGCTGTGTGATGAAACCTCTTTGTGCAAAACTTTGGCAGCTGGTGGTTTAGTGGAGAAGCGAACAGATCTATGTCTGGAGTTCCCCAGGACACTGTCAACTTTTGAAATACATGAAGATCCAGTTTCCACTCGTGGGGATCCATGATTTGTCTGCTTAACACATCTGCTAAGGAGTTCTGTGCTCGGCAGAAACCTTGCCTGAAGAGTTAGTTGCAAGCTGAGCGCAGTCTCCCATAAAATCATTGCTTGCCTGGACAATGGGTAAGAATGTGTTCCCCCTTGTTTGTTGATGTACCACATGACAGTTGTGTTGTCTGTTAGAATCAACACCTGCCCTGGAAGAAGTAACTCCTTGAAAGCCATTAATGCAAACTGGACTGCTAACATCTCCTTCATGTTGATATGTAGATGCTGTAGTCTGGCAGGCCACTTGTCTTGTATCCACTTTCCATGTAGATGAGCTCCCCAAGCAATGTCTGAGGCATCTGTCGTTAGAATTTGACTCGCCTCTGGCCGGGTCACAGAGAGTCCCTTGTTTAGGTGACATTCCTGAGCCCACCACAAAAATTCCTTTTGAATGCAAGGTATTATTTGAATGACAGTGTCCAAATCCTGGCAGTGCTGTGTCCATACATTTTGAGATACCATTGTAGCTTCCTCATATGCAGTTTGGCATTGGGAAGCACCAGAATACAAGATGCCATGAACCCTAAGGCTTGAAGGACTGTCCTTGCAGTCAGCCCGGACTGAAGAGATAGTTGATGGAAGTAACTGGAAAGATTCTTTTGTTTGTCCGGGGTTAAAAGGCCATCTGGGCTGCTGTATTCAGTCTCACACCTAGAAAGCACATGTCTTGAGAGGGTACTAGACTGGACTTTATTTCGTTCACAGAATACCCTAGGCATCTTAGCACTGCTATGACATATTCCAAACGCTGTAGAAGGTCTTCCTTTTCTTGAGCCAGAATCAGGCAATCGTCCAAGTAAGGATAGATTTGAATTCCTTTTAGCCTGAAGTAAGCTATCACTGGAGCCAGAACCTTTGTGAATACTCTGGGCAGTAGATAAGCCAAAGGGCAATGCAGAGAACTGATAATGAGAATTTCCAGCTCGAAAACGCAGATACTTTCTGCAACTTAGTCTTATAGGCACATGAAGGTAAGCTTCCTTGAGATCTAAAGTTACCATCCAGTGATCTTTGCCCAGCAGAGGTAAAAGCTGTTGTAACGTCAACATTTTGAACTTGGGAATGTCCAGATAAGTGTTGAGGATAGATAAATCCAAAATTGGTCTCCACGTGTTCCCCTTCTTCGTACTAGGAACAGGCGAGAATAAAATCCTAGGCCCCTTTCTGGCACAGGAACCGGCTGAATGGCCCCTATTTGGAGTAACAGAGAAATTTGCTTGTGAGCCTCTTGTCTTTGTAGAGGAGGAATGTCTGGCATGCCTTTGAAAGGAGGCAAGGTATGGAAATAAAACCTGTAACCGTGGTGAATGATATCCAGAACCCATCTGTCTTGGGTAATTAAATCCCAATTTTCTTTGAAAAGAGACAGTCTTCCTCCCAACGGTGCTGCCAGGCGAGAATGAACTGGCAGCTGAAAAGGCAGGTCATTGGGTCTGCTTACGAAAGGACTGACCCCTGCCCTCACCAGAAGTCTGAGCAGGGGAACTCCTGTCCTAGGCCTAAAAGAACCCTGAGCTCTGCCCCTACCACGTCTAGACCTACCCCTAGACTGGGAATCATAAGCAGGATAAGTCCATCCCTTAGCAGGCCAATTTCTACTAAACTGGAGGCTGCACCTGCAAAAATCTTTAACAGTTTGCATAGACTTAGCCTTGTCCTCCATTTTCTTCAAAACTGCTTCTACAGGCGAACCAAACAACACATCAGACTGCAAAGGAGCATCCAAAATCCGTGTCTTAACATGCTCAGCTAAATTCTGATCTCTCAACCAGGCGTGCCTACGAAGAACAGAACCAGTGGCAGCCACCCTGGAGGAGGCCTGCACAGCATCAAAACCACATTGCAAGGAATGTTTACCCACCTGTTCAGACACATGAACTAAATCCTGCAACTCTTTACACTCAATACCTTCCGCCAGAGCATCCACCTTAGATTTCAACTGTGAAAGAAGATAATTCTGATATTTTAACATGTGAAACTGACAATTCAACGCCCTCATGGCTAAAGTGGAAGAAGTATACACTTTCTTTCCCCATCTATCCAAAGCCCTTGCCTCTTTATCAGGAGGGACAGGATTTTTAACAACTGAGGCCTTCACACCTTTAGGCCCCTGAGAGACAGTTTCGGGTCTGCCCTAGGACTCTTAAAAGATACTTATGAGCTTCAGGCACCCTATAATACCTATCCGGTTTAACTGGGGCAGGAGGCAAAGAATCAGGATTCAGGAAGCCTCTGCAAAAACATCTTCCACCACATTCAAAACAGGAGGTATAGCTAAAGGCCTATGCTGGGGTAAAAACAAGAATTCCCTAAGCCTTTTCCTGGAATCAGAGAAATCTTGACCTTCCCATTTAAAATGCTCCCTCATGGAATGCAGAGTCTCTGAAAAAGAAAAATCCTCAGGAGGAGAAGCTGAAGGAGTAGAATCATCCACATCAGAATCAGAATAAGGGGGGTACTCCTGCAAGTCTTCAGCCGAAGACTCAGAAGCCTCCGAGCATTGCTCAAAACTCTCAAACTCAGGTTCCACCCTAGGCCTCTTATCAGGAGGGGGCATAGAACCCCTTATCATAGTAATCAAATCATCTGCCATTTTAAGCATATGTTTCTTAGGCAAAGACCCTGAAGCACTAGGAGAAACCCCCACTGAAGCAAAACTCGGCCTGCCCCTCAAAGAAGCCTTGGAAACAGAAGGGAGGCTCTAACCACCTTAGGAAGAGAGGGAAGAACAGCCACCTGAGAAGCCCCCTCAGCCTGGCCTACTTCCTGAGAGGATACATCCTGTAACAGTAAAGTCTCTCCCTGAGACTCCAAGGAAACACCTGGCAAAACCTCCGGCTCCACTGAGCCCTCTAAAGAACCGACGTCTGGGACTGTCGGTTCTTCCACTCTAGGCTTTGCTGTTTTGTCCTTGCGCTTTTTAGCCGAAGCCGGCCTCGGAGCATCCGACGGCATTTTATAATTACAACGCTTCCCAAACACTAACCTGGCACAGTCTAACCTTCTCTTAATAGTGCGTTTGTTAAATCTAGCACAAGAGCGGCATCCAACAACGTCGTGCTCAGGCCCTAAACAAGGTATACACAAAGTATGGTAATCCCTATGAGGTATCTGTTTCCCACAAGAAATACAGTTATTCACTTTTTCTGACATCCGGTTAAATACTGAGGCAAGAAAAAACCAAAATATTCCCCAACGGGGTACTTAGCCAACTTTGATTCGGTCTGAAACTCCGGCTTTAGAAACTTTCAGAACGCCAACCTGCACTCGCAAAATTGCTTCTGCATCGGACCATGCGGCAAAAAAGACTGAGGATATGACGTCGGTCATGCGCATTAGTACCCTGACGTACTGACGTCAGTCTAATGCGCCCTGACCGACGTCAGCCATATACTTTGGTATTCGGGCCGACTGGACAGCGGACTACCCAATAGTTAGGACTGCAGCAATGTGGAATGAAGAACATCAAAAGTTTTACAGAGTAATTTAGTAGGTTTAAGCTAAGATCAAATACAGAGAGCAAAAATCATGAATTACATTTTTTTTCCTCCAGTACTATGAAGGAAATTATTAATTACAGATAGGCGACATAAAACAGTACAGTAGAGAACTATAGAGAGAGCAGGAAGGTGAAAGAGATATCAGTCAGGGTTAGAGCAGGGATAAAGCCAGTGAGCTGTGAGATATTCTTTAAGATGTTTTTTTAAAAAGAATATTGGAAGCAAGGGAGGAAAGTTCAGTAGGAAGCTGGTTCCAGGTTTTACCTACTGACTTGGTGAAAAGTGAGTCCCCAGCTTTGTTATTTGATTTAATAGTGGAAACTAGAAGCTTATTAGCTGAGCGTAGTGTTGCAAGATTTTTGTAGGGTGAAATCAGGTTAGCGAGGATAGGGGTATTATTAGAGTGGTGAAGGATCTTTTGAGTGATAATTTGTTGACAAAGTAGTTGGTCCTGCAGTTCTAGCCATCCCAGCTGTTTTAGGTTGAGACAGTGGTGAGTTCTAAAGGTGGCGCCAGTGGCAAATCTGGCTATGTTATTGTAAGTAGTGGAAAGTTTGGTGAGGTTGTTTTTTGTTAGATTGTATACCGCGGTGGTGTTGTCACCTCACAGTAAGACGCTGTCCAGTTCGATTCTCAGCTAGAGCATCTTCTGCGTGGAGACATACGTGAATGGGTACCTTTGTTGAAGGTTGTCGTCAGGCCTGGCAAGCGATGCGTAAAAATCAACTGTTAATCATTAGCGGACCAGAGTTCCGCTGTGGCAACCCCTAACCGGGAAAAGCCTAAAGACAAAGCAAAGCAAGGTATATATTGCAGAAGCATAGAACAGGGTAGAGATAAGGTGGGTCTGGGCAATAGTTATTCTGGCTGAAGGGAAAGGAAGGGTTTGATTCTGTAAAGGGTGCCTAGTTTTTTTGTTGACAGACTTTATTGTAGAATTAATGTGGTCATCAAAACTAAGGTTATTATCAATTGTTACTCTCAGTAGATGGGTTGAAGCGCCTGGGGATATGTTAGTTGCATTGTTAGAGGTGGTGCTGCGGTAGCGTTGTCACCTCACAGTTAGACGTTGCCCGTTCGATTCTCAGAGCATCTTCTGTGTAGCGACATGCGTGAATGGGCATTCCTTCATTGAAGGTTGTGTGTTAGGCTGGCAAGCCAGCACATAAAAATCTACTGACCATCATTAGCGGACTGGAGTTCCGCTGTGGTGACCTAACTGGGAAAAGCCGAAAGACACAGCACAACATTGTTAGAGGTTATTGTGAAGTGCAGTTGAGGTGACTTATGAGTAGGAACAAAGCAATCATTTTTTTTTTTGGGGTTCAGGATGAGGCAGTGTTGCATGAACCAATTTTCAACACTATTAAATACTGTTTGGGTGAGGGACTGGAGAGAGGTTATGGACTTGGCTGAACAAATTAAAGTAGAGTCATCTGCATATTGTATGCAGGTGGCCTGAGGAATTTTGGTATGTAGGTCATTAATAAACAATGAGAAGAGTAGAGGTCCTAAAATTGAGCCTTGGGGTACTCCAGTGTTCACAGGGAGGGATTTAGAAAGATTATCCCACAGTACTGCTTGCTGTCTGTTTTCCAGATAGGATTTAAACCATTGTAATGCTTGTGGGTCAAGAGACTGGGCTTTTAGAATGTCTATAAGCATATTATGGTTGACCATATCAAAGGCTTTTGAAAGGTCAATAAATAGTGCAGAGGAAAAAGTGTTATTGTTACGATTTTTGTTTATGGAGTCAGAAAAGTATAGTAGGGCAGTTGTTGTGCTATGGAATGGCCTAAAGCCATGTTGGCAGTTGGCAAGTAGATTATTTTGGAGAAGGTGGTCAAGTAGTTGTCTGTGTATGCATTTTTCCATTATCTTAGCTATAGGAGACAGTAAGGCGATAGGCCGAAAGTTGGAGAGTTCAGTAGATGACCCACCCTTATGTAGAGGGATGATGTGGGATACTTTCCAAATGGAGGGGATTTTGCTTTCTAAAATTGTACTATTTATAAGGATGGAGATGGGATAGGCAATAGCTTTCGCTGCAATTTGCAGATATTCAGCAGGAAGACAGTCAGCAGAAGGGGTGCATGGTTTTAGTTTTTGAAGGAGTTTGTAAATGAGGGATGTAGGTGCTTATGCTTATATGGTGCAGTTAACTACTTGACCAAAGTCCATGTAGCATATGCCAACTATCTCTTGGAGTCATCTGACCAAAGAATGTTGTCATTTTATCCAAACTGTCCTACATGAGGAATTCCTTTGCATCTCTGAAAAAAAATCTCTCATTCATACATGGCAATCAGTATATGAAAACTAACACAACCATAAAACAGAAGCAGTAGTAGCTGTGGTTACTTTTGGCAACAAAGGGCACAGGCAGCATAGTAGTAGAATCTTATAACTTGGTTTCCTTACCCACAAATGGTGCAACCCTGAAGGATATTGATATTAGCTAGAGGGATTTGTGAGGCGCAGCCACCCACAACAGGTAAGACAAACTTTATGGAATCATTTGAGTAACAGGGAGTTATTTATAAAGGCAAAGTATGTTAAGGAGTTGGCACTTGAGCAGTATAAATAACTAGTACTAAAGAACATTAACATAGAGGTAAAAGACTACCCTTCCCCCACACTATTTTAAGATTCCCCTTCCAAGGCTGCATAGTTTTTGGGACAAGATCTTATTACTATAAACTCTGTAATTCACTTGGTACAAAGTTGTATGAGTTCAGACTAGTGGGCTTATTCAAGTAGGAGGACTGGGTGGAACAGTCCCGACATGGGTGCAGCAGAACTGGCAAGGTGCATTACTGTTCTTTCTTTGTTTTTGTCAGGTTATTATTTCACATTTATTTTTTTTATATCACTTTTCAACAGCTTGCAGGTACCCTTCGTTTATGTTTGTTATGTTGTTTTTCAATGACATGTGAGTTGGGATTATAAAACAGCCTTTTATAAGTTTATTGCAAACCATGATTCCTTTTGGTATGGTGTTTGTTAGACAGGAGGAATGCATTTCATCCACTTTCTGAAACTTTGTAGTGATGGCACAGTGAGCTTTTAGGTTGCATATGATTTGTAATGCAATGTGGTAAGCTGCATAAACAAGCAGAAAAGAAAAAAAAATACTGTCTGTGTATATTAAAACAGCTTTGGGAGAGTTCAGATTTTGCAGCATTCTTGAATAAGCTCACTAAAATTCTTTTTGGGTGGTACCCATGCTGAACGGTTTTACAGATGGGTCTGTATCAGAAAAACAAAAGTTTTCAGCGAGTGCTCACATGAGCAAAAACGCTGGACATCGAACTCCTTATTGTGGGGGCTGTGCCCCCACACCCCTCTAACTATATATTCCAACTCCGAGCTTGCACTACAGTGAGGAAAGGGCAAACATCCCACTCCTCACTGTACCAGACCCCACAAACACTCTTCGATTTCCAGTATTTTCGCCGTGAGCATTCGCTGAAAACTTTCGGTTATCTGATATAGACCCTTTACAGATGACCTGCCTGAAGCACTGTTTGCATGTTAGGACCAGAGATAATTCTTTAGCAATGTGGAACAGTAGTCTGTCTTTTCCACATGTCTACTATTGAAAGCTGACTTAGCTATTGAATGCTTCTAATGTAACAGTGCACCTTTTTTCCTGTCACATTCTGATTAGTCCTCTTCCACCAACAGTAATGCATCCTGTACTGCTCATCTAGGGACATAGTTGTGGTGCTCTTTTCTCATATAACAAACAGCAGTAGGACATTATGTAAAAGTACAAAAAACGAGCAGTAAAATCTATTACATCTTTTTCCATTAGATGTACATCCAAACAAGTGTGCTGCAGAAAATATTTAAAAATAAAAATCACATTTGTGTCTGCCTCCAAAGTGAAAGATGCAAAAAAACAGTAGCTCATATAAGCACTTCTTCCCTACATTTCAAAGTGTAGTGATATGGTTTTACTATCAGCATGGGGCTGTAAATAAAATGAGCACACAGAGGAAACCGTTAGCATTTCCTGAAGAGTTAAATTACCCTCCCCCAAGGTACTGAAACCTGAGCCATCTCACTAAAAGCTGTCTGAATGTAAACAACAGGATCACCTGACCTACCAGCTTAATCAAAACAATGAGATCCAAGGGGAATCTTGACACTCTCCCTTTAACAAAGCCATTTCGGAATAAGGAGATTGAGAACGAAAGTATTTAGCTACAAAAATAGCCTGACAACGAATAGTTTGGGTGTTGAACACGGCACAAAACTGACAGTGAGGGACGTCATGGTCTGGGCCTAAACAGGCGATGCAGAAAGAATGAAAATATCTGAGGTATTTGCTTTCCACAGGCAAGCCAATTGTTAATTTTTTCTGACATCGGTTAGAGCAAGAAAAAGGAACCCCAACGGGGTACTTATCTTTTTGAAGACTTCAGGTCTGAAACTCAAAAACGAAAATTTCAGGAGTCGGCCGACTGGCACTTGCGAACTGCTTCTGCAAGAAAGCTAATTTTAGACTAGAAGAATCATCTGCCATTTTAAGCATATGTTTCTTAGGCAAAGACCCTGAAGCACTAGGAGAAACCCCCACTGAAGCAAAACTCGGCCTGCCCCTCAAAGAAGCCTTGGAAACAGAAGGGGAGGCTCTAACCACCTTAGGAAGAGAGGGAAGAACAGCCACCTGAGAAGCCCCCTCAGCCTGGCCTACTTCCTGAGAGGATACATCCTGTAACAGTAAAGTCTCTCCCTGAGACTCCAAGGAAACACCTGGCAAAACCTCCGGCTCCACTGAGCCCTCTAAAGAACCGACGTCTGGGACTGTCGGTTCTTCCACTCTAAACTTTGCTGTTTTGTCCTTGCGTTTTTAGCGAAGCCGGCGCCGGAGCATCCGACGGCATTTTATAATTACAACGCTTCCCAAACACTAACCTGGCACAGTCTAACCTTCTCTTAATAGTGCGTTTGTTAAATCTAGCACAAGAGCGGCATCCAACAACGTCGTGCTCAGGCCCTAAACAAGGTATACACAAAGTATGGTAATCCCTATGAGGTATCTGTTTCCCACAAGAAATACAGTTATTCACTTTTCTGACATCCGGTTAAATACTGAGGCAAGAAAACCAAAATATTCCCAACGGGTACTTAGCCAACTTTGATTCGGTCTGAAACTCCGGCTTTAGAAACTTTCAGAACGCCAACCTGCACTCGCAAAATTGCTTCTGCATCGGACCATGCGGCAAAAGACTGAGGATATGGCGCCGGTCATGCGCATTAGTACCCTGACGCACTGGCGTCAGTCTAATGCGCCCTGACCGACGCCAGCCATATACTTTGGTATTCGGGCCGACTGGACAGCGGACTACCCAATAGTTAGGACTGCAGCAATGTGGAATGAAGAACATCAAAAGTTTTACAGAGTAATTTAGTAGGTTTAAGCTAAGATCAAATACAGAGAGCAAAAATCATGAATTACATTTTTTCCTCCAGTACTATGAAGGAAATTATTAATTACAGATAGGCGACATAAAACAGTACAGTAGAGAACTATAGAGAGAGCAGGAAGGTGAAAGAGATATCAGTCAGGGTTAGAGCAGGGATAAAGCCAGTGAGCTGTGAGATATTCTTTAAGATGTTTTTAAAAAGAATATTGGAAGCAAGGGAGGAAAGTTCAGTAGGAAGCTGGTTCCAGGTTTTACCTACTGACTTGGTGAAAAGTGAGTCCCCAGCTTTGTTATTTGATTTAATAGTGGAAACTAGAAGCTTATTAGCTGAGCGTAGTGTTGCAAGATTTTGTAGGGTGAAATCAGGTTAGCGAGGATAGGGGTATTATTAGAGTGGTGAAGGATCTTTTGAGTGATAATTTGTTGACAAAGTAGTTGGTCCTGCAGTTCTAGCCATCCCAGCTGTTTTAGGTTGAGACAGTGGTGAGTTCTAAAGGTGGCGCCAGTGGCAAATCTGGCTATGTTATTGTAAGTAGTGGAAAGTTTGGTGAGGTTGTTTTTTGTTAGATTGTATACCGCGGTGGTGTTGTCACCTCACAGTAAGACGCTGTCCAGTTCGATTCTCAGCTAGAGCATCTTCTGCGTGGAGACATACGTGAATGGGCGTACCTTTGTTGAAGGTTGTGCGTCAGGCCTGGCAAGCCGGTACGTAAAAATCAACTGCCAATCATTAGCGGACCAGAGTTCCGCTGTGGCAACCCCTAACCGGGAAAAGCCTAAAGACAAAGCAAAGCAAGGTATATATTGCAGAAGCATAGAACAGGGTAGAGATAAGGTGGGTCTGGGCAATAGTTATTCTGGCTGAAGGGGAAAGGAAGGGTTTGATTCTGTAAAGGGTGCCTAGTTTTTTGTTGACAGACTTTATTGTAGAATTAATGTGGTCATCAAAACTAAGGTTATTATCAATTGTTACTCCCAGTAGATGGGTTGAAGCGTCTGGGGATATGTTAGTTGCATTGTTAGAGGTGGTGCTGCGGTAGCGTTGTCACCTCACAGTTAGACGTTGCCCGTTCGATTCTCAGAGCATCTTCTGTGTAGCGACATGCATGAATGGGCGTTCCTTCATTGAAGGTTGTGCGTTAGGCCGGTAAGCCAGCACATAAAAATCTACTGCCTATCATTAGCGGACCGGAGTTCCGCTGTGGTGACCCCTAACTGGGAAAAGCCGAAAGACAAGACACAACACAACATTGTTAGAGGTTATTGTGAAGTGCAGTTGAGGTGACTTATGAGTAGGAACAAAGCAATAATTTTGTTTTTTTGGGGTTCAGGATGAGGCAGTGTTGCATGAACCAATTTTCAACACTATTAAATACTGTTTGGGTGAGGGACTGGAGAGAGGTTATGGACTTGGCTGAACAAATTAAAGTAGAGTCATCTGCATATTGTATGCAGGTGGCCTGAGGAATTTTGGTATGTAGGTCATTAATAAACAATGAGAAGAGTAGAGGTCCTAAAATTGAGCCTTGGGGTACTCCAGTGTTCACAGGGAGGGATTTAGAAAGATTATCCCACAGTACTGCTTGCTGTCTGTTTTCCAGATAGGATTTAAACCATTGTAATGCTTGTGGGTCAAGAGACTGGGCTTTTAGAATGTCTATAAGCATATTATGGTTGACCATATCAAAGGCTTTTGAAAGGTCAATAAATAGTGCAGAGGAAAAAGTGTTATTGTTACGATTTTTGTTTATGGAGTCAGAAAAGTATAGTAGGGCAGTTGTTGTGCTATGGAATGGCCTAAAGCCATGTTGGCAGTTGGCAAGTAGATTATTTTGGAGAAGGTGGTCAAGTAGTTGTCTGTGTATGCATTTTTCCATTATCTTAGCTATAGGAGACAGTAAGGCGATAGGCCGAAAGTTGGAGAGTTCAGTAGATGACCCACCCTTATGTAGAGGGATGATGTGGGATACTTTCCAAATGGAGGGGATTTTGCTTTCTAAAATTGTACTATTTATAAGGATGGAGATGGGATAGGCAATAGCTTTCGCTGCAATTTGCAGATATTCAGCAGGAAGACAGTCAGCAGAAGGGGTGCATGGTTTTAGTTTTTGAAGGAGTTTGTAAATGAGGGATGTAGGTGCTTATGCTTATATGGTGCAGTTAACTACTTGACCAAAGTCCATGTAGCATATGCCAACTATCTCTTGGAGTCATCTGACCAAAGAATGTTGTCATTTTATCCAAACTGTCCTACATGAGGAATTCCTTTGCATCTCTGAAAAAAAATCTCTCATTCATACATGGCAATCAGTATATGAAAACTAACACAACCATAAAACAGAAGCAGTAGTAGCTGTGGTTACTTTTGGCAACGAAGGGCACAGGCAGCATAGTAGTAGAATCTTATAACTTGGTTTCCTTACCCACAAATGGTGCAACCCTGAAGGATATTGATATTAGCTAGAGGGATTTGTGAGGCGCAGCCACCCACAACAGGTAAGACAAACTTTATGGAATCATTTGAGTAACAGGGGAGTTATTTATAAAGGCAAAGTATGTTAAGGAGTTGGCACTTGAGCAGTATAAATAACTAGTACTAAAGAACATTAACATAGAGGTAAAAGACTACCCTTCCCCCACACTATTTTAAGATTCCCCTTCCAAGGCTGCATAGTTTTTGGGACAAGATCTTATTACTATAAACTCTGTAATTCACTTGGTACAAAGTTGTATGAGTTCAGACTAGTGGGCTTATTCAAGTAGGAGGACTGGGTGGAACAGTCCCGACATGGGTGCAGCAGAACTGGCAAGGTGCATTACTGTTCTTTCTTTGTTTTTGTCAGGTTATTATTTCACATTTATTTTTTTTTATATCACTTTTCAACAGCTTGCAGGTACCCTTCGTTTATGTTTGTTATGTTGTTTTTCAATGACATGTGAGTTGGGATTATAAAACAGCCTTTTATAAGTTTATTGCAAACCATGATTCCTTTTGGTATGGTGTTTGTTAGACAGGAGGAATGCATTTCATCCACTTTCTGAAACTTTGTAGTGATGGCACAGTGAGCTTTTAGGTTGCATATGATTTGTAATGCAATGTGGTAAGCTGCATAAACAAGCAGAAAAGAAAAAAAAATACTGTCTGTGTATATTAAAACAGCTTTGGGAGAGTTCAGATTTTGCAGCATTCTTGAATAAGCTCACTAAAATTCTTTTTGGGTGGTACCCATGCTGAACGGTTTTACAGATGGGTCTGTATCAGAAAAACAAAAGTTTTCAGCGAGTGCTCACATGAGCAAAAACGCTGGACATCGAACTCCTTATTGTGGGGGGCTGTGCCCCCCCCACACCCCCTCTAACTATATATTCCAACTCCGAGCTTGCACTACAGTGAGGAAAGGGCAAACATCCCACTCCTCACTGTACCAGACCCCACAAACACTCTTTCGATTTCCAGTATTTTCGCTCGTGAGCATTCGCTGAAAACTTTCGGTTATCTGATATAGACCCTTTACAGATGACCTGCCTGAAGCACTGTTTGCATGTTAGGACCAGAGATAATTCTTTAGCAATGTGGAACAGTAGTCTGTCTTTTCCACATGTCTACTATTGAAAGCTGACTTAGCTATTGAATGCTTCTAATGTAACAGTGCACCTTTTTTCCTGTCACATTCTGATTAGTCCTCTTCCACCAACAGTAATGCATCCTGTACTGCTCATCTAGGGACATAGTTGTGGTGCTCTTTTCTCATATAACAAACAGCAGTAGGACATTATGTAAAAGTACAAAAAACGAGCAGTAAAATCTATTACATCTTTTTCCATTAGATGTACATCCAAACAAGTGTGCTGCAGAAAATATTTAAAAATAAAAATCACATTTGTGTCTGCCTCCAAAGTGAAAGATGCAAAAAAAAAAACAGTAGCTCATATAAGCACTTCTTCCCTACATTTCAAAGTGTAGTGATATGGTTTTACTATCAGCATGGGGCTGTAAATAAAATGAGCACACAGAGGAAACCGTTAGCATTTCCTGAAGAGTTAAATTACCCTCCCCCAAGGTACTGAAACCTGAGCCATCTCACTAAAAGCTGTCTGAATGTAAACAACAGGATCACCTGACCTACCAGCTTAATCAAAACAATGAGATCCAAGGGGAATCTTGACACTCTCCCTTTAACAAAGCCATTTCGGAATAAGGAGATTGAGAACGAAAGTATTTAGCTACAAAAATAGCCTGACAACGAATAGTTTGGGTGTTGAACACGGCACAAAACTGACAGTGAGGGACGTCATGGTCTGGGCCTAAACAGGCGATGCAGAAAGAATGAAAATATCTGAGGTATTTGCTTTCCACAGGCAAGCCAATTGTTAATTTTTTCTGACATCGGTTAGAGCAAGAAAAAGGAACCCCAACGGGGTACTTATCTTTTTGAAGACTTCAGGTCTGAAACTCAAAAACGAAAATTTCAGGAGTCGGCCGACTGGCACTTGCGAACTGCTTCTGCAAGAAAGACTCATGTAATGGCATCAGCTGCATGTTTTATACACCTGACGTCATGGAAAGGTGACAGCATCAGATGCAAAAATTCAAAGACTCTGGTATTCAGGCCGGCTGAGGGCTACCTGCAGGCAGATAACCCAAATGTGATGACTGCAACAGTGAAACACAAAGAACATCAGTCCCATTTAAAATATTTCATCATACAAGAAATAACATCCCCAAAGAAGAACATGGGGTAATAGAATCTTCCTTCTCAGAGCCATAAACCAAGGGAGAAGGGATCCGAGAGCAATATGCCAAAGACTCTTCCCAAGAATCCAAATCTTATTCAGAGGAGTCCTGTTCTCTGGGCCTCTTGAGTGGGGTAGATGACCAAAGGGGAGCAAGCACAGAAACTCCTTGGTGAGGCTTTAAAGCCATCAGTGCATTAGACAACCCTTGGATAAAATCCTGCCATTCACACAGAGGTTCTTTAGCAGCAGGGGAAACATGCTTGCTTTTTTTTTTTGCTTTTTCTTTTGAGGATGTTTGCTCTAATAATCCTAGGAGGTTCAGACCCTTGTTTACACTCAACCAACACTGTAGAAATCTCCTCCCAAACAACTGTCTGCATTATCCCCCTTGGTCCCTCTGAAATAATCAGCCAACGTTCCCACTCAACATCCAGAGCGGATGTTTGCAGAGCCTCAAAGGACAAGGAAGAAGTCAGATCCATGTCAGTCTCCAATAAGGTCAAGGCACAGGAGTCCGAAACAACTGCGCGATCATTTGGGCTTTCATCAACCTCAAGAGAGACATCCAGGGGATGTGGTACAGCAGCCAAATTGCACCAGAGTTTCTTGGCAGGCGGCTGACCTTTCGGATGGAAGATTATGCCACAGCACCCTGGTAACTAGACAGACGACTATGTAGGGTCTTAGGGACCATCGCCTGGCCAACAGAACACTGTGTATATTCATGAGAAGTATCCAAACAGAAGAAACACACTGCACATGATGATCTTTATGGAGAATCTGCCTCCCACAATGACATTTTTCCTTTTTGGATAACATGTAAACTCACAACATTAAAAAAGATAAAAAGATAAGAAGAAACCCCAACAGAGCACTTATCTGAAGCAGAGCTAGATATCCAGCAAAAAAGAAAGAGCATTCAGACCGACGATCAATGATGGCATTTGACCTGGCAGCAAAGAATTTCTGCGCTATGTACATCCGTCCATCACCTTTATGCGCTATGCCTTAAGAGGGGAGCATATGTGTGACATTCATCTATAAAATCATAAGGCTATGCTATAGTGGACAGATTTTGGGCTACCCTTGGCAGGGAATCCGTTTGGTAAAGAATACTGCAACAGTGATACAGAAGAACATCAATCTAAGACAGTTCCGTGCTTTTTTGGGACATAAAATTAATGAATATAAAAAAAGAAGCTATGTACTCACCATAACGTTCCATCTGAGTAGTTCTACTTCATTTGTGTTCAACTTGTGGGTCTTCGGATCCATATCAGATCTGACACGGCCTCATTTTCCAGGTATGGCTCCGAGTTCCTTGCTCCTCCCCTTACCCATAATGTCCCTGTCTCCCTTCTCCTTTCAGATCGAGTTTTCTGCCTAACAGGTAACAGATACCCGACCAAATAACACCTTATCCTCCAACACAAACATTATATATGAACTTTAGCCCTGACAGAACCAAAGATCCCAGCAATAACTGTTCGGTACAAAGGACGTGTCATATCCCAAAGGATAAGGTTAGGGGGAAGGAAGGGGGAATAGCTGAAGACAAATGAAGTAGAACTACTCAGATGGAATGTTATGGTGAGTACATAACTTCTTTATCTAAAGTAGTTTACTTCATTTGCTCTTCAACCTGTGGGACACAGTCCTCAGCTACCTAACTCTTGGAATGTCCTCATGGAAGGATATTCCTGAGCACCGCAGAACCAAAGGATGCTCTACTCCTACAGACCAAATCCAGTTTATAATGAGAAATAAAGGTTTGAGATGAGGCCCAAGTAGCAGGTGAACAAATCTCATCCAGAGAGACCCTACACCAAAAAGCTGCTGACGTAGCCATAGATCAGTTCGAATGAGCCTTCCCTCTTCCTGGAAGAGACAAACCTCTATCTGAATAAGCCCGGCCAATGCACTGTGAAATCCAGCGAGCAATAGTCACTTCTGAGACAGGTTTACCTAAGAAGGGCTTGCCATAGGACACAAAAAGCTGATCAGACTTGTGGAAAGGTTTAGTCCTGTGCGGATAAAACCTCAACTGCCTATGTATGCCCAAGTAAATGTAATTTGTATTCCCCTTTGTTCCGATAGTTTGGAAAAAATACTGGTAAATTAATAATCTGATTTAATATTGGCCTCCAAGGCTATCTTGGGAAAGAAGGATGGGTTAGTGCGTAGTGACACTCTATCCTTGTGAAAGATTATGTAAGGGACTTTGATAGAAAGAGCGTGAAGCTCAGACACCCTTCTAATGAATGTAATGACAACCAAGAAGGCAGTTTTCCAGGTCAAAAACTGTAGATCCACAGATGCCGCAGGCTCAAAGGGAGGGGAAACCAATGCCTGCAACAACAAAGTGCGGTTCCACGGAGGGATGGGGTCCTTAACCGTGGGTCTGAGAAGAAAGGCACCTTTGAGAAAGGTTTTACAGAGTTTAGAAGAAGCCAACTAAGACATGTCCACCCCAACATGAAAATTTGAAATGGCAGCTAGCTGGACTTTAACCGTTGAGGAACTAGCTCCTTGATGAAAAATGCTAGCTAGAAAATCTAAAACTGTTGAAAGCGGTGCGGTGAAAGGGTCCAAAGACCTCTGAATGGCCCAAATAGAAAAATGCTTCCATTTACTGCGATAAACTTTTCTGGTGGATGATTTATGAGCCGCCACCATAATGGATTAAACAGGAGATGACAGACTGGGAGTCCTAAGAGTCATGGGAACCAGAGCAGCCGAGCAGTGAGCTTCAGACTGTCCAGATCTGGATAAGGAATCTCCGAGAGATGTGAAAGAAGATCCGGGACCGGATCCAAGGTCCATGGTGGAACAACTAGAGGAGACCTGAGGTAAGGGAAACCAAACCTGTCGAGGCCAGAATGGGACAATGAGGATCACAGTGCTCTCCAGCCTTAGGGCTTTCTGCAGAAACGTCGACATGAGGGGAAGAGGAGGATATCCATAAAGAAGTCCGGGAGGCCAAGCAGGAATCAGAGCGTCTCTGGGGGCTTCGGGTTCAGAGCGAAAAACTGGTTGCATTTCACATTGGAAAGAGATGCGAAGAGATCGCAGCAAGGATGACCCCACTCTAGGAAGATCTGTTCAGCTACTGAAGGTTTCAGAGACCACTTGTAAGGCATCAGGGCTAAATCTGATGAGCCCGTCTGCTAAGATGTTGGACCGTCCCAGGATGTGCGTTGCCACCAGAAAACGGCAGGTGGAGATCGCCCATTCCTACAATCTCATGGCCTCTTGACATAAGGGATAAGATCTGGTTCCCCCCGGTTTGTTGATATACCAGACCAAATAAATCCAAAAAAGAGCCAAAAGGTCCACACAACACTAGTAAACTAATAAAAATAAAAACAGAACCTTGATGGGTCCACAATAAAGCTGAAGGACATCTGTATTTTCCAAAGTTTTAATACAAGTATTCACTCCACAGTACAGCATGTACGCACATTAACGCTCAACAACAAAAGTACGTCTTCGTTTTAAAACTTCTTCAGATGTGGGCTGGTTAGTATACTGTAGGTATTTAAACACTTTCCAATTAAAAAAGGTCCAATCAAAATCCATCAATTAAGATGACTAAACTTTTAAAGACCATTAAAAACAAAATGTGTGTGTTTAAAACAATGAATAAATAGTGTATAAAAGTGTATAAAAATTATTAAACCTTCCAATAAATGTTAAACATGAACAAAGTTATCAATTCATTTAAACTGCTGGTGTTATAAAGTATACTAGTATAGGTTAATAAATCAAGACATTAATAAACTTGATTATAGCACCATCTTGTGGTAAATATAGTACATTACTTGAAAAAGCATACTAAAACATTCACAATTATCACCTGTTTAAAATCTTATAAAAGAAACCAAAACAAGTATGAAGAATTATTTCCAATACAAGTAAAAAATACAATAAATAAATACATCTAAATAAAATAAAATTGTTTAATACCTTCAAACTATTTAAGAAAAAACTCATTCTTGTGTTAAAAAAATTCAATAAAGCAAACAAAGATATTAATAAGTGCATAGTTAAAAAAGAACAGCAAAACTAAAAATTCATGTTCAGGGGCTTTATAATTTAGCAGCTCTTAGTTTAAGAAGGGGGGCTATCGAAATACAATCATTTAGCCCTGGCTACTTGTTAGCTTGCAAAGTTACTTAACACCAGAGCTCTCTATATTCAATTGTTTCTTACCATAAGCCTGCCCTTTCATCTTTCCTCACCTTCTCTAATACAAAAAATAAATACTGTGGGTCCAAGCATTCTATTTGATGTTTACAGAGTGCATTTGTTTCTTTTTTATTCTGTACCTCATATAAATGCTCATAAATTCTTCTTTTTAATTTGCGCTCCGTCTTTCCCACATAGAATGCTTGACAGCACGTACATTTTGCTAAGTACACTATCCCAGTTTCTTCACAATTCTGCATATTTTGCCCTCTAATACAATTTTTCTACTTTCTAAGTACATGGTTTCCTTATTGAAAATGTATGGACATTGGGCACAATTGCCCACATTTGAATGTTCCTTTTTGTCTCGTATCATTACTTCGTATTCTTGTTGTAACATTCCTTTCCAATAGGTTCTTTAAGCTGCTAGAATTTTTGTAAACCACCCTTAACTTTTCCTTAGCTATTCTATCTAGATCTGTGATAGAAATAAACCTGTTCCATTCTCTTTCTATTATACTTTTAACTAAGGCGGAACTTGCATTGAATTCTATAACCAGGGCTCTATTGAAATTCTCATCCAGTTTTACTTGTTGCTCAGAACTTTCATCATTACAACCTAAAACTGGGCGAAATTTCCCCCCTCTTCCATCTAGGACTTCCTTCTCCACTTTCTCAATTAAAGTGCTTGGATAGTTTCTTTGCTTAAACATTTGATTCAAAGTGTTCATTTCCTCCATGAAATCTTCGGTATTTGATGTCATTCTGGATGATCTAATATATTGGCCCCTAACCATTTTTCTATTCTGATGCACTATTATAGTGCAAGTAGGAGTTCAAATAGGTGCTTTTCCTATATACTTTTGAATGGAACTTGTTGTCCTTCTTATATATCTCTACATCCAAGTAACTTAATCTTTCATCCTCTATTTTGTATGTAAACTCTAAAAAATCCGTACTTTTACTCAAAAAATCAATAAAATTAGCAATTTCTTCCTTTGGTGCCTTAAATATCATCCAGAAACTCTTACATAATGACAATTTTGGACTGAAT
Source organism: Protopterus annectens (assembly GCF_019279795.1). NCBI lineage: Eukaryota > Metazoa > Chordata > Ceratodontiformes > Protopteridae > Protopterus > Protopterus annectens. Next base: position 621,648,888 of record NC_056728.1, on the reverse strand, counting down.
ATAGAATCCAGCACCCATTTTTCTTCACATTTCGCTAAGATCAAATTTGCATATGTCGGGGCACAATCTGCGCCCATAGCTACGCCCTTAATTTGGTGAAAATACTCAGTTTTAAAGTACAATTTTTTTTACTTTAAAAGGAAGCCCAACAACTGTGTGATACACTCATCGCGTGTTAGGCTACCATCCTCAAAAATTAATTCCTCTAACATTGTCTTTCCTTCCTCCAGTGGAATACAAGAAAATAAGTCCACAATGTCAATAGCAAGGAAATACATATTATCTGTGTATAAATCCTGTTTCGCACTCCTAAGAAAATCCCAGGATTCTCTAAGAATATTATTACGTTTTAACCATATATTTTTCAGCTTTGAAACTATGTATTTTGCAAGAGGTAAAGTTTTTGACCCTTCTGCTGAAACAATAGGTCTCAATGGTGGATCCATCCCATTATGTATTTTAGGGATCCCGAATATGGTGGGTATTCTTGGTTTTTCTACTTTCAAATACCCCAATATTTTATTGTCAATGAGACCTTCTATATACAAGTCATCAAGAACTGTATCAATCCTCCCATAAGCTATGTTAATTTCGTTCTCTGAGCTACTGGTATACCTGCTGGGGTCTCTAAGAATTTCGTTCATTTTCCCTTCATAAATAAGAGCATACATTAAAACCATCCCACCCCCTTTGTCTGGTTTCATTATTCGTGTGTTTGCATCCTTCCTAAATTCTGTTAAAAGTTTGTTTTCTCCTGCATCTAAGTTTTTTTTTTATATCTAACTTTATTTAAATTATTTCTGATTTCATTTTCAACCAGACTCTCAAAATGTTTTATTTGAGGGTGTAGAGGGGGATTGTACATCCCCTTTTTTACTAAATTACTAGGCCTTGTAACCATATCACTATTAAAAAGAATTTGGAACTTAATCTTCCTTAAAAACGCCTTAATATCTAATAAAATCTTTGTAAGCTCTCCTTTAATCAGGGGTATAAATTTCGTACCTCTGGGTAACAACCTAAAATGTTCATCATTCAATTCTATAGAACTAAAATTGTATATACTAAAATCACCCTTGGTGAACCTAAGGGGATTGGAAATATCCAGAATAATATCTTCATTTTCCAAATTGTGGGCTGGTGGTACCTATACTTGTTAGTACCTTCCCCTCCCCATTCTTGCTGCCTCCCGAAAATTTGAATACTGATTTTGTGGAAAAACATTTTTATTCCGGAGTCTTTCAGATCTCCGTAGTAGGGGATCATCATTAAAATCATCCACGTTACCTGCATCATCGCTTGCCCTTGGATATTCATTGTGTATTTCTTCTTCTCTATAACTTGCCTGTTCACCCACCCAAAATCTAGACCTAGACCTGGGCATAGAGTAACTAAAATTGTTCTTATATTCTGTCAAATCCCTTTCAAGTTTTTTAATTTTCCTTTTCACTAATTCACCACATTGATCATCAATTCCATTCTTAACCTTAAAATATTCCCTCTTTCTTCTACAGTTCCAAACATAAGATCGTTTTGAACACTATCATTTAACATGTCTATTTCTTTCAATAAATCACATTTTACCCTATTATTTTCTTCAATCATAGTTTTCAGAACTTCCAGCCCACATCTGTTAAAAATACCAACTAATTCCTTGTGAAAACTTCTCCCCGGGACAACATTATTAGGATATTTGCATATCCTGAGCCCCTTAGGAACAATGTTCTCAGAAACAAATTCCTTTAGAAAACTATTTTCTATGTCTAAAGTTTTATATTTAAGCAACAATTACTCAAATTTACTTAGCTTGTTCTTAAATGAATCTGACGTTGGTTTAGGTTTATTGTTTTTCTCTTTAAAATTAATAGAAAAACCTGACCTGAAGCCATTCTTTAAGGTTAAAGTCATTGTAGTCCTTGTTTTGAGCTGACGAATGTACTTCCTGCCCAAGGCGAATAGAAGGGCTAATATTACGTATAAATTGTCCTCTCTCCTAAGTTTGCCTCAGGACATGAGGCATTTGTTGAAAATCAGTCCAGTTTGCAACATTTGAAGGACCAGCACTAGTTCCAGCAATTGCGCCATCCTCTCGGCGTCCTAATATTCTGTCGGTACTCACTTCCTGGCTCTTCCTTTCCTGTGTTTTAGCAACCACTTCTACCAACGAAAGGCTGAGAGGCATCAACAAGTCAATCAATTGCACCAATTGGCCAATCAACTTCCTCGTTTGGCCGATAGCAACACGTTGATTCACTCCTTCGCTGTCCAGGCTCATGTCCCCTTCCATGGCAAGATTCAACCAAATAAATCCAAAAAAGAACCAAAAGGCCCGCACAACACTAGAAAACTAATAAAAATAAAAACAGAACCTCGGAGGATCCACAATAAAGTTGAAGGACATCTGTATTTTCTTAAGTTTTATTACAAGTATTCACTGTACAGTACAGCACGTACGCACATTAACGCTCAACAACAAAAGTACGTTTTCATTTTAACACTTCTTCAGATGTGGGCTGGTAAGTATACTGTAGGTATTTAAATACTTTCCATTTAAAAAAGATCCAATCAAAACCCATCAATTAAGATGACTAAACTTTTAAAGACCATTAAAAACAAAATGTGTGTTTAAAACAATGTATAAATAGTGTATAACAGTGTATAAAAATTATTAAACCTTCCAATAAATGTTAAACATGAACAAAGTCATCAATTCAAACTGAATAAAAACCACAAACTGCGTTGATAAACTTACAAAAACAAAAAAGCAGGCAACGTGTCAGCTAAATCCACAAACCGAACCACCACTTACAAGTATAAAATGATCGCAAGCTTTATTCCAAAAATAAAACTATATTAAAATGTTAGCGCTTTCATTTAAATGAATATTAAACTTCTTCAGACATAATTTTAATTTTTTTCCCTCCATTTTAAATACATTTCCTTATAGTGACATAATTTCCTCTTAATCAAGTAACATTTCATTTAAAGCAATATTCAATTTTAAAAAAACACAACGATGCTGCCCCATTCATGCATATAAAACCTTATTCAACTCTAAAGTCATTACAAATTATCTATTTATTTCCTTTGTGAAACACATTTATTTTATCTTACTTCTTTTTAACGCATTAAGCTTCAAGACTGGAGTTACAGAACTCCGTTCATTGATTCCTGGCCAGCTGTCTGCTTGTAACCTTACTTGCCATTCAAGCTCTCTCAATTCTAATAACAAGCCCTATGCTTTTTTATCGTCTATTACTACACTGTCAATAATGATGCAGCTAAATTGGTGCCCTGGATGGTCTTTTACATGCTTTGCCAAGGCATTAGATAAATTAATTTTTCTAATGGCATATTCATGCTCATATACACGTTGGGAGAGTTTTCCCTCCGTCTTTCCTATGTAAAAAGCTAAACATAATTTCCACTTACTTAAATATACCACTGCCTTAGATTCACAACTGTATTTTCCTTTTATCATATATTTTTTTGTTTCTTATAATAAATTCATTATTCATTTCTATTTTGTGGCACCATTTACATGCAACACACCTCCTCATGCCATGCAGGACACTTTCACTATAATTCTCTTTATACTGGATTAATTCTTTTAAATTTTTCCCTCTCCTGTTAACAGTACATGGCTTTACACCTAATATGTTTCTAAACTCTTCTTCATTTAATATGGCCCAGTTTTTTTCAAATATCCATTTAAGTAGTCTGAAGTCTTCACTATATGTTATAATCAGTGCTTCTGAGAACTTATTGTTTCTCTCAACTACATCTTGTATTCTGTGTGAATCAGAATTATCTATTATTGTTTCTGCTATATCATGTGCCCTCATTTCACTTGAAATGTTTTCCTTATGTAAAATGGGTTTAAAATGACCTATGTCTCTTTTGATTCTGACTTCTTCTATGATTTCATCAATGAATTCACCTGGGTATGCCCTAGCACAAAACATAGACCGTAGATTGGTGCATTCTTCAATGAAGTCTTGTTCTTTTGTTATCATCCAGGCAGCTCTAACTACCTGCCCTTTTATCACAGATCTTTTTTGGTGTTCTGGATGGGAACTGTTATAGTGCAATAAACTATTTGAATAAGTTTCCTTCCTGTATATCTGCGCTATATATCTTTCCTTGTGTTGTCTTTTATGAGTTTAATATCCAAGTATTCCATGAAATCAAGCCTAACTTTCCATGTGAATTTCAAAAAGGTTGTTGTTCCATTAATATACTCCAGAAATTCTTCTAGGATGCTTCTAGGCCCTTTCCAAATTATACTTATATCGTCCTGGAATCTGAAATAAGATTTAAGATATTTATGGAACCCGGTATTAAACACATATTTCCTTTCCCAATATGTCATGATGACATTCGCATATGCTCCCCCACATGGTGATCCCATTGTGATGCCTCTATTTTGCAAATAGTAGTTACCATTAAACACAACATAGTTGTTGTTCAAAACTAATTCAAGCATCTCTACTAATAAATTGGCTTTATCCTGGGGTATGCCATTTGTATGAAACATCTCATTAGTCCATTCAACTCCTATACCCTGCGGAATGACTGTATATAAGTCACATACATCAATAGTAACCAATATGTCTTCCTTGTTATATTCTATGCTATTCATATGTTGTAAGAAGGACCAAGAATCCTTACATATTTGCTCTTCATTTCTCAGAATGTGTTTAATGCTTGATTTCATGGAATACTTAGATATTAAACTCATAAAAGACAACACAGAGGAAAGATATATAGCACAGATATACAGGAAGGAAACTTATTTGAATAGTTTATTGCATTATAACAGTTCCCATCCAGCACACCAAAAAAGATCTGTGATAAAAGGGCAGGTAGTTAGAGCTGCCTGGATGATAACAAAAGAACAAGACTTCATTGAAGAATGCACCAATCTACGGTCTATGTTTTGTGCTAGGGCATACCCAGGTGAATTCACTGATGAAATCATAGAAGAAGTCAGAATCAAAAGAGACATAGGTCATTTTAAACCCATTTTACATAAGGAAAACATTTCAAGTGAAATGAGGGCACATGATATAGCAGAAACAATAATAGATAATTCTGATTCACACAGAATACAAGATGTAGTTGAGAGAAACAATAAGTTCTCAGAAGCACTGATTATAACATATAGTGAAGACTTCAGACTACTTAAATGGATTTTTGAAATAAAACTGGGCCATATTAAATAAAGAAGAGTTTAGAAACATATTAGGTGTAAAGCCATGTACTGTTAACAGGAGAGGGAAAAATTTAAAAGAATTAATCCAGTATAAAGATAATTATAGTGAAAGTGTCCTGCATGGCATGAGGTGCATGTAAATGGTGCCACAAAATAGAAATGAATAATGCATTTATTATAAGAAACAAAAAATATATGATAAAAGGAAAATACAGTTGTGAATCTAAGGCAGTGGTATATTTAAGTAAGTGCAAATTATGTTTAGCTTTTTACATAGGAAAGATGGAGAGAAAACTCTCCCAACGTGTATATGAGCATGAATATGCCATTAGAAAAATCAATTTATCTAATGCCTTGGCAAAGCATGTAAAAGACCATCCAGGGCACCAATTTAGCTACATCATTATTGACAGTGTAGTAATAGACGATAAAAAAGCATAGGGGTTGTTATTAGAATTGAGAGAGCTTGAATGGCAAGTAAGGTTACAAGCAGACAGCTGGCCAGGAATCAATGAACGGAGTTCTATAACTCCAATCTTGAAGCTTAATGCGTTAAAAAGAAGCAAGATAAAATAAATGCGTTTCACAAAGGAAATAAATAGATAATTTGTAATGAATTTTAGAGTTGAATAAGGTTTTATATGCATGAATGGAGCAGCATCGTTGTGTTTTTTTAAAACTGAATATTGCTTTAAATGAAATGTTACTTGATTAAGAGGAAATTATGTCACTATAAGGAAATGTATTTAAAATGGAGGGGAACATTTAAAATGATGTCTGAAGAAGTTTAATATTCATTTAAATGAAAGCGCTAACATTTTAATATAGTTTTATTTTTGGAATAAAGCTTGCGATCATTTTATACTTCTAAGTGGTGGTTCGTCTTTGTGGATTTAGCTGACATGTTGCCCGCTTTTTTGTTTTTGAAAGTTATCTATTCATTTAAACTGCTGGTGTTATAAAGCTGTAGAAAATAACACTACTTGTTGTTGTTGTTGTTTGTCTTTCGGCTTTTCCCGGTAAGGGGTCACACAGCGGAACTCTGGTCTGCGAATGACTGGCAGTAGATTTTTACGAAACGCCGAGGTGTCAGCTCGACGCCAAACCTTCAACGAAGGCACGCTCATTTAGCACGCATGTCTTTAAAACACTACCCAACTGCGGGCAGGACATGCAGACTCCACACAGAAGGCACTCCCAAGCCCAGCCGTGAATCAAACGGGAGAACCTCTTGCTGTGAGGTAACAACGCTACCGCCGTACCACCTCGGCTTCACTGTAGAAATAAAGACATTAATAAACTTGATTATAGCACCATCGTGTGGTAAATATAGTACTTTACTTGAAAAAGCATACTAAAACATTCACAATTATCACCTGTTTAAAAACCTTATAAAACAAACCAAAACAAGTATGAAGAATTATTTCCAATACAATTAATTGGAAAGTGTTTAAATACCTACAGTATACTAACCGGCCCACATCTGAAGAAGTTTTAAAACGAAAACGTACTTTTGTTGTTGAGCGTTAATGTGTGTATGTGCTGTACTGTGGAGTGAATACTTGTAATAAAACTTTGGAAAATACAGCTGTCCTTCAGCTTTATTGTGGACCCTCCAAGGTTCTGTTTTTATTTTTATTGACATACCAGACCACTGACATGTTGTCAGTCTGAATTGAAATCGTTCCCAGAGGAAGATGAGCATGGAGGGCCTGCAATGCAATAAGAACCCCTCTCATCTCTAGAACACTGATGTACAGATAGGTCTTGGAAGAGGACCATGTGCCTTGGACTGTCCTTCCCGAACAATGTCCCCCCAACCCAAGTAGGGAGGTGTCCGTGGTCACCATGGTTTGGGGTAGAGGAGGCTAAAAACGACGTCCCTTCAGGAGATCCAGGGACTGAATCCACCACCAAAGGGAGTCCTGCATGCTTTTGAAATTCTCACTGGAAAAGACAAAGAGAGGTCTAACAGTGACCACTGAACCCCTAGAGTTTACTGCAGTACCCTCATATGAAGGCGTGCCAGGGGGAGAAGATTTATTGTGGCCACCATAGAACCTAAAGTTCTTAACTGTTGGTAAATGGGTCTGAAGAATGTGTAAGACATGTGTAACCTCAAGCTGTGTATCCTGTCTGAGGTGAGGAACACCTTTGATTGTATTATGTCCAGCCATGCCACAATAAAATCTAGAATCTGAACTGGGTTAAGAGCATGCTAGTGAGTGAAGCAAGAGATGACCCCCTACTGCCTCCAGAGATGGACAGCTGGGGCAACGCCTCAGAGTTGCTGTCCGGGTTCATCTGAGAAAGGTTCACAGGACCCAAAATTCCTAGGACCCCCTCTGCCTCTAGGACGGTGTCCATCATATCCCCTTCTGCCTCTGGGGGAAGGTGAGTCCTCAGCGTCCCGGGAAAATGCCTGAGAAATGATCTAACGTTCTAGACTCTCGGTCAGGTGGATGGATTTTGGAACTCTCCTGGGCAAGTTCCTTCTTGGTGGCCGCCGCCACCACCATAGCATCTACAGGGAACCCCTTGTGCCAGTGTAATTTGTCTGTGGAAGGGCTTAACACCTTGTCCGGGCGCTTGGGTATTGGCTCTATGGTGCCTGGCTCCTTCCATGCCCTAGATGTTATCAAATCCATGAGTGGATCGGCAGGAGGGAACACCCAAGAGGTAGATGGGCACAAGCCGAATGCCTCCAGAAACATGGACGCATCAGAGGTTGGTTTTGGGGCGGACCACCCCCCCTCTTTGGCGGAGGATCTCCATGATGTCTCCAAAGGAGACATCCTCAGGGGGTGATCTTGGGGAACCTTCCCCTTCATCCAGGTCTGTGTCTTCTGTAACAGACTCTAGGGGAGAGTCCAAGTGCCTCATTTTACATATATGCTTGCAGGGGGACTCCTCAGGGGGACTATCTGGGGAGGTCTCGCAAGCGGGTTGTTCCAAGGCCGGAACATCCTGGGGCATTACGGCTATGGGCTGCCCCTGAGAGGGCAAGATAGTCGGACCTGCACTCAAGGGCAGAGGGGTCTGGACAGACTCCAAAGATGAAATAGTCCAAGGCCTCGACCCTGCGAGAACCCTCTCCACCACATCGAATGCCGGGGGGGAAGGACCTCCTGGGCTGAACTAGCGGAAGTCTTTCCACCTTGATCTGACTGGGGAGTCAGAGCCGAGCCTCTAGGAGCCAAGACGCCAAGGGAAACGCTTCTCTCTGACAAGCTTGGAGCAGAGAGCACTCCCTCGGATTCAACCCTGAGGCTATGGCTCAGAGAGCTCTGATCTGATCTAGTTGGATCTGACACACTCAAGGCACTGGCCGGTGTCGAGGTACAAGGTACCATCGGGCCGACCCCACAACTTCGACTGTCCTCGGATCCAACAGCTCCGAAACCGCAGGTCAGATCGGAGAAGAAGTGATAGGTCTAAATACTGGCTAAAAGGCACCCGCTCTGGTAGGAGAAGGCCCTGGCAAGACTCCCATATGGATTTGAGTGCAGATAAATCTCCACATCTTGTCCATCTCTGCTTCAGATAGGCTGTGGGTAGAGCGGGAGGACACCGCCGAAGTGGGCCGGGAGAGCCGGTGGGGAGAAGGCCTAGGAGGTGACCAACTAACTAGAACCTCAGGCTCAGGGGAGAAATTTGGGGACCTGAGCAGAGATGTAAAAGGCCTGGAAACAGGCTTAGCCTTCGGCAGAAAAGAAAGAAATTTTTGGCCCCTCTAAGGAATTGTTTTACCAGAAGATGAGAGAAGAGGGGTGGCTCAGTATTATAATGAGCTGAGATGGCTGAGGCATGAATCTTACTTGAGGAGCAGGACAGCCCCTTGTTTCTGTTAAGTAATCTAGTATATGAGGTAAGCTGGGCACCGTTATGCCCATCCCCTGAGATTGGCTCCAGAAACAGAATCAGGATTGTACTTGGCTTGTCCTGTTTGATCTTTAGTAGAACCTTCAAGAGGAGAGGCAGAGGGGGAAAGGCATAGACTGAGAGGCTTTTCCCAGGTAAAGGACAGGATATCCACTTTCCAAGCTTGACTGTAGGGAGTCCTGGTGCAGTATTTGTTCAATTGGTAGTTCTGAGGGGAGGCAAACAGGTCTACCTCTCAAGTCCCCCACTTGTTCAAGAGCTTGAATATTTTGGGTTCCAGTTTCCATTCGTGTGGGTCCATGAGATTTCTGCTTAAGTCGTCTGCCAGTGAATTTAGTTTGCCTGGCAGGAATTGAGCTTGTAGGTGCACTTGGTTGCTCAAGGCTGTGTTCCACAGAGCCATGGCTAGTCTGCAGAGTAGGTAGGAATGGGTTCCCACTGCTTGTTTATGTACCACATAACTGTGGTGTTGTCTGTCTTTACCAATAGTTGTCCTGGAAGAATAAGGTCTTTGAAGGCTGTCGGAGCATTCTGCACAGCTAACATTTCTTTTTGACTGAGATGCAGGTGCATCTGCTTTGGGTTCCATTTGCCCTGAATGCACTGCCCTGCCATGTGAGCCCCCCCATGCATAGTCTGATGCGTCTGTTGTTAGGGTTTGGGGGCAGGGGGTAGAGTGAAATGGAGCCCCTTGTTATGGTTGCAGGCCTCTGCCCACCAAAGGAACTCTGCCCTTAGACAAGGAATGATAGGAATTATTGTTTCCAGGTCCTGAGAATGTTGACACCATAGACTTTTTAGATACCATTGAAGTTTCCTCATATACAGTCTTGCATAAGGAATTAACAGATTGCAAGAGGTCATGAACCCCACAGCTTGCAGTATTTTTCTTGCAGACAGCTGGGTTTTTGTGGCCAGTAGGTTGAAGTAAGTTGTCAAATAAATTTGTTTCTCTGGCGTGAGGAATGCCATCTGGGAAGTTGTGCTCAAGTTTGCTCCCAGGAATACAATCTGTTGGCCGGGTACTAGGCGTGATTTCTTCTCGTTGATGGTGTACCCCAGTGAAGTTAGAAGTCTCTACAAATGCCAGGTGCTGTAATAGCAAGTCCTGACTTTACGCCTGAATCAGGCAATCGTCCAAGTATGGGTAAATCTGAATATTTCTCTGCCTGCAAAATGCAATGGCTGGAGCTAGGCACTTTGTGAATACTCTGGGCGCAGTAGATAAGCCAAAGGGAAGTGCAGAGAACTGATAGTGCATGGAGCCTGCCCTGAAGCGTAGGTATTTCCTGCAAGATTTCTTGATTGGGATGTGCAGGTAAGCTTCTTTTAAGTCCAGGGTTGCCAGCCAGGCATCCTTGGCTAGCATAGGAAGCAGCTGTTGGAGAGTAAGCATTTTGAATATTAGAACCATCAGAAAGGAGTTGAGAATAGACAGATCCAGGATAGGACGCCAGGAGTTTTCTTTTCTGGGAACCAGGAACAGTCTTGAATAAAAGCCTTGTCCCCTTTGTTCTGCTGAGACAGGATGAATAGTCTTGATGCTTAGGAGAGAGAGCACTTGTTTTTGGGCCTCCGTCCACTGGTTTGGGGGAGGTCTGGCCATCCACTTAGGTTGGGAGTGAGTGGAAGTGGAATCTGTATTCTAGGGAAACTGTTTAAAACCCATTTGTCTTAGGTAATGTATTCCCAGTTTTTTGCATGCAGGGCAAGCTTCACTCCTAAAGGTGCAAGTAGTTGAGCAAGGCTTGGAGGAGTTAAGGATAAGTCATTGTGCAATTTTACCATAGGGGGGTGGCTTACTACTCCCTGCTTTGGACATGGGAGTACCCCACTGCTTAGATCTGTGCATAACCTCAGACTGAAGTCTTGGTGGTCTGCTACCCCTACTTTTGGGCTGAGAAGGCCTGGAAGGGACTGGAAAGGACCAGTTCTTTGAAGGCCAATGCCTACTGAATCTAGGTGGCTGCACTTGTAAGAAATCTTTAACAGTTTGCATAGATTTAGCTTTTTCCTCCATTCTTTTGAGGACTACTTCTGCTTTATTGCCAAACAGGCGCGCTTGGTTTAAGAGTGTGCATCTAATAATTTTGCTTTTACATGATCTGGCAAGTTTTGTTCCTTAAGCCAAGCATGTCTTCTTAGTACAGACCCAGTGCCCTGCAAGATGCTTCTAAAGCATCAAAACCACACTGCAAAGTATGTTTACCAACTTGGTCAGCAGAATGCATTAACTCTTGTAAATCTTTGTGTTCAGCATAGTCAGGAATCAACATAATTTTCTGTTTAATTAACCCCATAATATGCTGCTGATACTTAAACAAATGAAAAGTACAGTTTTGTACCTACCATAAATGTAGATGTTCGAGGATCCACATTGCTGCAGTCCTTACTATTGGGTAGTCCGCTGTCCAGTCGGCCCGAATACCAGAGTATATGGCTGACGTCGGTCAGGGCGCATTAGACTGACGTCAGTACGTCAGGGTACTAATGCGCATGACCGACGTCATATCCTCAGTCTTTTCTTGCCCCAGATGTCAGAAGACCCTAAAAAGACAAGGCCCAAAATACCTCCACCAAAAATATGTACAATATATACAAAAATATATACAAAAATATCAGCATATAACCTCACCTACACAACCACCCCTAAACAGAGAGGGGAAGGAGGGAGGGTAAATTGGACTGCAGCAATGTGGATCCTCGAACATCTACATTTATGGTAGGTACAAAACTGTACTATGTTCTTCGTTCCACATTGCTGCAGTCCTTACTATTGGGTAGAATCCCAAAGCAGAGGTAAGGGAGGCTGGCAAATCATAAAGAAGTAGGAGCTGACAACATGCCTTGCAAAACAGCTGTGGCAAAACCAGCCCTAGACTTAGAGTAGATAGGAAGGTGATAATGCTTGGAGAAAGTATGCACTGAACTCCAAGTAGCTGCCTCCAAAATATCCTTAGTTGCCACCCCCCTTAGGAATGCTGTTGAAGTGGCAGTAGCCCTAGTGGAATGAGGCCTAATCCCAGCTGGAATCTCCTTGCCATGATGGGAATAACAAAATGCAATGCAAAACCCAATCCACCTAGAAATAGTTTGTTTTGACACAGGCTTGCCCTGCGAACTCAAAGCAAAAGAAACAAACAACTGCTGAGACTGTCTAAAATCCTTAGTCCTGCTTAAATAATAACGCAATTGCCTGTGTACATCTAAAGTGTGCAAAATCTTTTCCCCTTTATTTTGGGGGTCTGCATAAAAAGCAGGCAAATGAATAGTTTGGTTTAAAGCCACACTAGAAACCACCTTAGGCATAAAGGAAGGATTAGTACGTAATGATACCCTATCCTTATGAAAAATCAAAAAGGGCTCTACTGCCATAAGGGCCTGCAACTCAGACACCCTTCTTGCAGAAGTAATAGCCAACAGAAAAGCAGTCTTCCATGACAAGTATTTCAATTCAGCAGTAGCCGCAGGCTCAAAAGGTTGTAGAGTAAGTTTTTCCAACACAAAATTGAGATCCCAAGCAGGAGTAGGAGCTCTACGTGGGGGTCTTATATTCTTTGCCCCTCTAAGAAACTGCTTGAACAAAGGATGCGAAAACAATGGTGGGTCACAGTCATAGTGAGCTGAAATTGCTGCAGCATGAATCTTAATGGAAGAGAAGGACAAACCTTTGTCCAATAACTCAGTAAGATATTGAAGAGCCACACTCAAATTAGGCTCAGAAATCTCCAAATTCTTTGCTGTACTCCAAAATAAAAATCTCTTCCATTTTTCTGCGTACACTTTCCTTGTACTAGGCCTTCTAGCTTCCATAATCACATTTAAAACTTGTTGAGGAAGTTGAGACCTGCTGTGTTTCAAAACCGAATATGCCAGGCTGTTAGATGAAGAGAGTGAAGCTTGACATTGAGCAGATGACCGTCCTTCTGAGATAACAGATGAGGAATCAAAGGTAAAGGCCATGGAGGCTTCCTTACCAGACTCCTTAGTAGTGGGTACCAGTGTTGCCGAGGCCAATCTGGAGCTATCAAAATCATCCTTGGCTTGTCTTGTCTGACTTTTAATAGCACCTTTGGAAGAAGAGGCAGAGGTGGAAAGGCATACACATGAAGGTTCTTCCAACTGAAAGACAGAGCATCCACTTTCCAAGCTGTGTGATCAAACCCCTTTGTGCAAAACTTTGGCAGCTGGTGGTTTAGTGGAGAAGCGAACAGATCTATGTCTGGAGTTCCCCATGACACTGTCAATTTCTGAAATACATGAAGATCCAGTTTCCACTCGTGGGGATCCATGATTTGTCTGCTTAACACATCTGCTAAGGAGTTCTGTGCTCCCGGCAGAAACCTTGCCTGAAGAGTTAGTTGCAAGCTTAGCGCAGTCTCCCATAAAATCATTGCTTGCCTGCATAGAGGATAAGAATGTGTTCCCCCTTGCTTGTTGATGTACCACATGACAGTTGTGTTGTCTGTTAGAATCAACACCTGTCCTGGAAGAAGTAACTCCTTGAAAGCCATTAATGCAAACTGGACTGCTAACATCTCCTTCATGTTGATATGTAGATGCTGTAGTCTGGCAGGCCACTTGTCTTGTATCCACTTTCCATTTAGATGAGCTCCCAAGCAATGTCCGAGGCATCTGTCGTTAAAATCTGACTCGCCTCTGGCCGGGTCACAGAGAGTCCCTTGTTTAGGTGACATTCCTGAGCCCACCACAGAAATTCTTTTTGAAGGCAAGGTATTATTTGAATGACAGTGTCCAAATCCTGGCAGTGCTGTGTCCATACATTTTGAGATACCATTGTAGCTTCCTCATATGCAGTTTGGCATTGGGAAGCACCAGAATACAAGATGCCATGAACCCTAATGCTTGAAGGACTGTCCTTGCAGTCAGCACGGACTGATGAGATAGTTGATGGAAGTAAAGTGATAGACTCTTTTGTTTGTCCGGGGTTAAAAGGCCATCTGGGCTGCTGTATTCAGTCTCACACCCAGAAAGCACATGTCTTGAGAGGGTACTAGACTGGACTTTATTTCGTTCACAGAATACCCTAGGCATCTTAGCACTGCTATAACATATTCCAGATGCTGGAGAAGGTCTTCCTTTTCTTGAGCCAGAATCAGGCAGTCGTCCAAGTAAGGATAGATTTGAATTCCTTTTAGCCTGAAGTAAGCTATCACTGGAGCCAGAACCTTTGTGAATACTCTGGGCGCAGTAGATAAGCCAAAGGGCAATGCAGAGAACTGATAATGAGAATTTCCAGCTCGAAACGCAGATACTTCCTGCAACTCAGTCTTATAGGCACATGAAGGTAAGCTTCCTTGAGATCTAAAGTTACCATCCAGTGATCTTTGCCCAGTAGAGGTAAAAGCTGTTGTAACGTCAACATCTTGAACTTGGGAATGTCCAGATAAGTGTTGAGGATAGATAAATCCAAAATTGGTCTCCACGTGTTCCCTTTCTTTGGTACTAGGAACAGGCGAGAATAAAATCCTAGGCCCCTTTCTGATACAGGGACTGGCTGAATGGCCCCCATCTGGAGTAACTGAGAAATTTGCTTGTGAGCCTCTTTTCTTTGTGGAGGAGGAACGTCTGGCATGCCTTTGAAAGGGGGCAATGTATGGAAATAAAACCTGTAACCGTGGTGAACGATATCCAACACCCATCTGTCTTGAGTAATTAAATCCCAATTTTCTTTGAAAAGAGACAGTCTTCCTCCCAAAGGAGCTACCAGACGAGAATCTACTGGCAGCTGAAAAGGCAGGTCATTGGGTCTGTTTACGAAAGGACTGACCCCTGCCCTCACCAGAAGTCTGAGCAGGTGAACTCGCTGTTCTAGGCCTAAAAGAACCTTGAGCTCTGCCCCTACCACGTCTAGACCTACCCCTAGACTGGGAATCATAAGCAGGATATGTCCACCCCTTAGCAGGCCAATTTCTACTAAACTTCGGTGGCTGCACCTGCAAAAAATCTTTAACAGTTTGCATAGACTTAGCTTTGTCCTCCATTTTCTTTAGAACTGCTTCCACAGGCGAACCAAACAACACATCAGACTGTAAAGGAGCATCCAAAATCCTAGTCTTAACATGCTCAGCTAAATTCTGATCCCTCAACCAGGCATGCCTGCGAAGAACAGAACTAGTGGCAGCCACCCTCGAGGAGGCCTGTACAGCATCAAAACCACATTGCAAAGAATGCTTACCCACTTGTTCAGACACATGAACCAAATCCAGCAACTCTTTACACTCAATACCTTCCGCCAAAGCATCCACCTTAGATTTCAATTGTGAAAGGAGATAATTTTGATATTTTAGCATGTGAAACTGACAATTCAACGCTCTCATGGCTAGAGTGGAAGAAGTATACACTTTCTTTCCCCACCTATCCAAAGCCCTAGCCTCTTTATCAGTGGGAACAGGATTTTTAACCACAGAGGCCTTAACACCTTTAGGCCCCTGAGAAACAGTTTCTGGGTCCGCCCTAGGACTCTTAAACAAATACTTATGAGCTTCGGGCACCCTATAGTACCTATCAGGTTTAACAGGAGCAGGAGGCAAAGAGTCAGGGTTCAGGGAAGCCTCTGCAAAACATCTTCCACCACATTCAACACAGGAGGTATAGCTAAGGGCCTATGCTGGGGTAAAAACAAGAATTCCCTAAGCCTTTTCCTGAATCAGAGTAATCCTGGCCTTCCCATTTAAAGTGCTCCCTCATGGAATGCAGAGTCTCTGAAAATGAGAAATCCTCAGGAGGAGAAGCTGTAGGAGTGGAATCATCCACATCAGAATCAGAATAAGGAGGATACTCCTGCAAATCTTCCAGAGAAGACTCAGAAGCGTCTGAACTCTGTTCAAAACTATCAAACTCCGGTTCCACCCTAGGCCTCTTATCAGGAGGGGCATAGAACCTCTAATCATAGTAATCAAATCTTCTGCCATTTTAAGCATATGTTTCTTAGGTACAGAACCCGAAATGCTAGGAGAAGCCCCCACTGAAGCTGAACTTGGCCTACCTCTCAAAGAAGTTTTGGCAACAGAAGGAGAGGCTCTAACTACCTTGGGAAGAGAGGGAAGAACAGTTACCTGAGAAGCCCCCTCAGCCTGGCCTACCTCCTGAGAAGGCACATCCTGTAACAGTAAAGTTTCTGCCTGAGACTCCATAGAAACTCCTGGCAAAACCTCTGGCTCCACTGAGCCTACTAAAGAACCGACGTCTGGGACTGCCGGTTCATCAACCCTAGGCTTCGGTGTTTTGTCCTTGCGCTTCTTGGACGAAGCGGGCGTCGGAGCATCCGACGGCATTTTATAATTGCAACGCTTCCCAAACACTAACCTGGCACAGTCTAACCGTCTCTTAATAGTGCGTTTGTTAAACCTAGCACAAGAGCGGCATCCAACAACGTCGTGCTCAGGCCCTAAACAAGGTATACACAAGGTATGGTAATCCCTATGAGGTATCTGTTTCCCACAAGAAATACAGTTATTCACTTTTTCTGACATCCGGTTAAATACTGAGGCAAGAAAAAACAAAATGTTCCCCAACGGGGTACTTAGCCAACTCTGATTCGGTCTGAAACTCCGGCTTCGGAAATATTTCAGAACGCCAACCTGCACTCGCAAAACTGCTTCTGCATCGGACCATGCGGCAAAAAAGACTGAGGATATGACGTCGGTCATGCGCATTAGTACCCTGACGTACTGACGTCAGTCTAATGCGCCCTGACCGACGTCAGCCATATACTCTGGTATTCGGGCCGACTGGACAGCGGACTACCCAATAGTAAGGACTGCATCAATGTGGAACGAAGAACATCTGGCAATTTAAAGCCCTAATGGCCAGAGTAGCAGAGGTGTATACCTTCTTACCCCATCTGTCTAAAGCCCTAGAACCCCTGTTAGAAGGGGTAGGATTTTTGGCAGTAGTAGCCTTAATGCCTTTTGGTCCTTGGGAAATGGTATCTGGATCTGCAGTAGGATTCTTGAAGAGGAATTTGTGAGAGTCAGTTACTCTATAGTACCAGTCAGGTTTCCTGGGAGCAGGAGGCAAAGTATCTGGGGTAACACTGATTCTAAGAAAAAATCCTCTACAATCTCCAGAACAGGACGGATAGCTAGAGGCCTGTGCTGAGGTAGGTTTAAAAATTCCCCAAGTCTCTTTTTGGACTGAGAATAGTCCTGGCTTTCCCAGTGGAAATGTTCCCTAAGGATATGCAAGGTTTCACCAAAAGAAAAATTTTCTGGGTGGGAAGCAGAGGTAGACAAGGCTAAGTCCTGGTAGTCAGAAGGAACAGAGATATCAGATTCCTGATCAGAAGAATCAGAAGGAAAACAGTTCTAGGTCTCTTAGAGGGGGAAGGCTGCCTTCCCCTAATTAAGGCAATAAGGTCTTCAGCCATTCTAATGATTTGTTTTTGAGGCATGTGGGCCTGAGAAAGCACTTTGGTCGTCGGTTTTCTAGACGTAGTGCAAACTTTAGGCCAGAGGAATTCAGTATTTTTGGCTAGAAATGAAGTCGTCTGTTTAATATGAAAATCGGTAGGCCTGAATACACCCTCAGAAGCCGGTGCCTGCACAGCGGCTCCGGACCCATCCAAGGTAGAGACATCCGCAGGTTGCATAATCAAAGAAGCATTTCGCAGCATACCAAACTCCGAATGGGTCTCAGTAGAGGCCTGCGAATCTGTAGAAGGGGGTATCAGGGGCTGCGAAAGCACCTCACTGAGTACCGGTGGACGGGCGACTAGCTTAATGGAAGCGTCGGCAGTTTTGGACCTATGTGGTCTGTCTCTGTCTTTATCCTTACGTTTTTTCGGAAGATCGGTAGTCGGATAGCTTAGCGAAGCCATTTCGGAGTATGGAGATCAAGAGCGAAAGTATTTAGCTACAAAAATAGCCAGACAACGAATAGTTTGGGCATTGAACAAGGCACAAAACCGACAGTGAGGGAGGTTGTAGCCTGGGCCTAAAAAGAATGAAAATCTCTATGAGGTATTCGCTTTCCACAGGCAGGACAATTATTAATTTTTTTCTGACATCGGTTAGTGCAAGAAAAAAGGATCCCCAATGGGGTACTTAAGACTTTAGGTCTGAAACTCGAAAATGAAAATTTCAGGAGTCGGCCGATCGACACTTGCGAACTGCTTCTGCTTCGGGCACTGCACAGCAAGAAAGACTGATGTAATGGCATCGGCTGCATGTTTATATCCCTGATGACCTGATGTCATGGAGGAAGCAACAGCATCCGAAGGAGAAATCCCAAGACTCTGGTAATCAGGCCGGCTGAGGGCTACCTGCAAGCAGATAACCCAAATGTGATGACTGCAACAGTGAAACACGAAGAACATCATGTTGTTCTTATCCATGAGGGACAAAGGTGCTAAACCAGGGCTGAATTTGTAGTTACCAATTTACATGTCCAGATTAAGTACTCTGGTTAATATGGAGAGGATGATGATTTCAAAGAAGTTGTATTCTCTGTGATATATACCTATCCTTCCATCATGTTCTATTTATGTTGCAAAAGATTTAGATCTCAAACAGGTGTTTATGCCCACACTGGACTTGTGAATTTGCAGTTGGTCTGACAAGACAGGATCTGTTCAGGCTCAGTACATGAGGCAGAAAGCATACCCAAGTAGCTTGTATGACACTGAAATAAGGGACAAGGCTGTGAGATGGTCTGCATATTTTGTTTTATGATTTAAGCCCTTAATTTTTCTTAGAAAGCATTTCAGGCATTCGAGTTTAATGCTGGGACAGGTAAATAGCAAATGGGATATTACTCTCTATGATCAGCCTGATGAGTACAAAAGAAAATGGAATGATCACATCCCTGGGCACCATACCCTTGGTAAGATGTGCAATGAAAAAGCACTTTCTGACATTAGTAGATATATGATGATTGAAAGACTTTTTTTGTGTACACAGGTTCCCAGGATCAACTTTTAGGGGTTTACTGTCAATGTGATACTTTCAGAGGACTTCTTGCTTGCTGAAGGATATGATTATACATTTCATGGCATTAAACTTTGGTCCATAGGTTTGATACCATTTACTGGTTTGAGAAAGGCCCTCTTGAAGGATTTTCTTGTCGTCTAGGGCATTTATGAAGGTACCAAGTTTACAATTATCTGCAAACTTGGTCAGCCATAAACCCTTAACAGTAGCTTTAACCTTCAAGAAATAAAAAAGCCAAAAAGTGAAATCTCCTCTTTCACAGACAGTGGAGGCACATCACTCAAAAAATTTTGCCACCAATGACTGGCCATTGAGGGAAAACTGCAGAACATTTCCTTTTCTCTTTTTTCATAGACATTTCTACCCCTGCCTCCAGAGGCAGAACTATTCATGGAAACATTAACATATTTAGAGCATTCTCTCGCTCTACTCTTCACCTTCGATTCCAAAGTACGTGTAAATGCAGATAATTTACGGACAATGAGAATATCAGCAGATTCTGGAGCAGATCCAACTTGGAAATTACAATGTCTGCGTAACATTGCCAAGCAAGTCTATTCATCATTATATCAGTAACTGAAGAAATTAACAGAGGGAACAGACGTGATAAAAAGACTTAAATGGTGTAAAAACATACTGCTTATACCATTTAGCAAACAAAACATAACTGGACTCCTCAATAGATCAGTCACCCACAGAAATGACTAATGTAAAGGGTTAAAATGAAACTGCATGTGTTCTAGAAGGTTAGTGTATGCGTTTCCAGCAGCATAAGCGGAAACAAGGAAAAGTACAGAATGTCAAGTTTCATTTCCTGAGCCTAAGGCATTATTCTTTCTATATCACATGGTAAAAGAAACTCATTCCATACTAAGCTAGAAATGTAGATAAAAAGTTGCAGCTCTATTTTCACTAAACTTGACAAAGAAATGCAGATCTATTTTCACTAAACTTGATGTATTTCTATTACATACTTAGTAATGGTCTGAAGAATAAAATGTATTATGAAATGTACTAGTTAGTATTTTTCTATTGGATGCCAGCAGTGATATGATTGATAAAGTTTACTACTTAGGTTCATAGGTTTATACTAGGCTATCTGCCCTAAGGCATTTATAAGCCTATCCCAAAGTTTTGTGGCTTACGCCACCCCTTATATGAAAAAATACTGTGCCCATTAGTTTGTTGTGCCTCTGTCCAGCAGTGACACAGAGATGATTCCCGGGGTAAACCTACGATCTCCCATCCACAGGTCAAGATTTCTCTTGAACAGAGCCAGCAAGGTGCTCTGCCTCACATGGACCGGGATTTTATTCCACAGCATAGGGAGTCTCTGAGTGATAAATCTATCCCTCCAGCACGTCCTATTTATATCCGTGCTAAGGTTTAAGTCGCTTGCTCTAGTGGTTTTGGTGGATTTGGATTTTTTGACGTGGAGCATGTCCATTAATTCCGGGTTGGACATGGCCTTGTATGTCAGGCACATGTCACCTCTGAGCAGACGGTATGCGACTGAATAGAGCTGGAGTTTCTTCAATCTGGCAGCATATGACAGATTTTGGAGTCCCTTTATCCTTTTGGTGAGGAACTTTTGGAGTCTCTCCAATTGCTGCAGATGTCGGGTGAGATACATCCCGAATGGGGCATTGTACTCGATCATTGGTCTGATAAGTGAAGAGTACAGGGGAACAATGACCTCACTAGATCTGGATGTGAATCCCTTCATGATCAGGTGGGCAATGTAGAAGGTCTTTCTAACCACTTTAGCAACGTGAGTGTCAAAAGAAAGGCCACTGTCAACCTGGGTCCCCAGGTCCCTGATAACCTCTTCTGTGCTTAGTGGATTGCCACCTATATGGTAGCTTGGGGTTACCTTGTTTTTCCAGAAGGGTATGACTATACATTTTTTTGCATTTAACTTCAGGCCATGGCTTAACTTTGTTAAAGTTTTCCTATAAAAAGACAGAAAAAGTGTAACATCTTACCATAACCATAGATGTCCTTCTCTTCCATGTTGCAGTATTCTGAACATATGGGTTTTTTCCTCTTGCTAAACGAATGTCCGGCCAGTATACAAAATATTTCAGTCACTGTATGGTGCATGGGACGTCTGACATAGTTAACAGAGCGTGGGCCATAAAAGTGACGCCTGCATGCACCAGCCCTCAGAACTGAGCTCCCCAGTCAGAACCTGCCATTCTAAGGGTAATGCCAGTCCTGTGCCATCCAAAAAGGGGAATGCCGTATACCAGGAGGGATAGGTGGGTGGGAAGGAATACTGCAACATGGAAGAGAAGGACAATCATCATTATGGTAAGATTTTACACAACTTTTCTACTTCTATTCCCTTGTTGCAGTATTCTGATCATACGGTTGAGTGCCAAAGCTCACTGTGAGGAAAGGAGAGGTGGCCTAGTGGAATTCCAGCTCTGGCCCTACAGATGTGGTATAACTTGTAGCGTTTGGTGAAGGTATGCACAGAAGACCAAGTGGATGCTTCAAGTAATGTGGAAGTGTCCAAACCCCTGAAGAAAGCCCCAGAGGAGGCCATTGCTCTGGTAGAGTGTTGCTTTGACAGTACCTTGTAGGGATTTCCCATGGTGTTTGCAGCAAAAGGTAATGGTTTTGGAAATTCATGTTGAAATTGTTTGTTTAGATACTGCCTTCCCTAGGGCCCTGAGGTGGAAGGAGACAAACAGTTGATCAGCTTGTCTGATGGACCTAGTCTTGTGCAGACAGAATCTGAGTTGTCTGTGCACATCCAAGGAATGAAGTACTCTCTCACTGTCTCCCTGTGGATTAGAGAAGAAGGTGGGCAGGTGGATGGGTTGATTTAAGGGAAGGTCATTAACCACCTTGGGCATGAAGGAAGGGTTAGTTCTAAGAGTAACCCTGTCTGTGTGGAATACTAGGAAGGGAGGAATAGTCATGACGGCTTGTAACTCCGACACTCTCCTAGCTGAGATCAAGGACACTAGGAGGACAGTCTTCCATGTGCAGTGTTTTAAGGAAGCTTTGGCAGCTGGCTCGAATGGGGGAAGTGTGAGCTTCTCTAAAACACAGTTCAAGACCCATGGAGGGGGAGACGGCTTCCTTGGTGGTCTGAGATGAAGAACTCCCTTAAGGAACAGCTTTGCAGGAAGTCTGGAAGCTAGGGGGGAATCCAGGGGAAGACATGCAGAAATGGCAGACAAATAGGTTTTAATGGATGAGAATGCTAACCATGTCTGCAATAGTTCACAGAGGTAAGAAAGTACTAGAGGAGTCTCACTTTGCAACGGATCCAACTGCCTTTTGACACACCATACACAGAATCTCTTCCACTTAGATAGGTAAGACGTCCTGGGATTTGGTTTCCTGGCCTCCTGCAGGACAGTGAGCACACCCTCAATGTAAAGGTGTCTGAAAGGGATCAGAACCTTATCACCCACACGGTGATGTGAAGAAATTGGCACTGTGGGAGGATTTGGGATCCCTTATCCTGTATGAGATGGTCTACTCTGGGGTGTAACCTGTGGTGATTACCCTTGAATAGTTGTAATGGGAGGGGGAAACCAATGTTGCCTTGGCCAATAGGGACTCACCAGCAAGATTTTTGGTCTGTCCTGCTGAATTTTCGGTAGGACCTTTTGAACAAAGAGGAAAGGGGGGCATTCATAGAGAAACATCCCCTTCCAGGAAATTGAAAAGGCATCTATCGCCATAGCCTGAGCTTCTGGTAATCCCATGCAGAATGAAGTAAGTTGCCTGTTGATGGAGGAGGCAAACGGGTCTATTTGAGGTGTACTGCATCAGTGGACCAGGTCCAGAAAGACATCCCTGTGTAGCATCCATTCGTCTGCCTTCGTCATGGATCTGCTAAGGTTGTCTGCCTAAGAATTTGGTTGTGAAAGTATGTATATTGCCTGTAAGGTCACTACCTGGGAGGTGGCCAGCTCCCACAACAGGAGAGCTCGTCTGCAAAGCAAATAGGATTTGGTCCCCCCTTGCTTGCTGAGATACCACAGCACTGTGGTATTGGCTGTAAAGATTTTTAGGGGTCCTGGATGGAGATTGGTTTGGAAGGCCTACAGGGCCAGTAATACTGCCCTCATTTCTCGGATATTGATGTGCTGTTTCCTGTAGAGCACTGGCCACACACTCTGCACTTTCAGGTGCCCCAGAGTTCCTCCTCAGCCTAAGTCTGAGGCATCTGTGTACATGGTCTATTTGGGTTGAAATGGTTGTAGTGGAAGACCTGTGTTGAGGTTCACCTGATTCAACCACCAAAATTTTCCTGTCTGAGGCAGGGTAGGACGGGAACCCTGAACTTGAGGGGGTGGGAGTACTGCATCCAAACTGAACTGAGGTACAACTGTGGTTTCCTCATGTGGAGTCTTACTAAATGTGACATGGGGATACTTGATGCCATGTAGCCCAGGAGCCTGAGGCCCTGCCTTGCGGTCAATTCTGTGGTGTGAAGGACAAAAAGCAGGTGTTGTGTTAAGCTTTCCAGCTTTTGAGGCAGAAGGTAGGCTTTCATTATGTCTGTACAGATCCTGCACCCCAAGAAAACTATGTCTTGTTTAGGCTCCAATTGGGATTTTGGGAAATTGATATGAAATCCCAGGGATTGCAGGAGAGTAATGGCAACTTGTAAATGTTGAAGGAGGATCTATATGCAGTCTGCCTGAATCAGCAGGTCATCCAAGTGAGGGAATTACTGTATTCCTTTTGTCCTGCAGAAGGCAATAACTGGAGCCACACATTTGGTGAAAACTCTGGGTGCAGTGGAAAGCCCAAAAGGCAAGGCAGAAAAAGTGAGAAGAGCCCACAGAGAACCTCAGGTATTTCCTGAAACTGGGTCTTATAGGGATGTGAAGGTAGGCATCCTTGATATCTAAAGTGGCCATAAACCCTTGAGGGAGTAGGAGTGGAAAGAGAGTTGATAAGATTAACATCCAGAAGGTTGGTATCTGAAGGAAGAGGTTGAGGTTAAGAAGTGAGAGGTCCGGAACTGCCCTCCAGGGACTGCCTTTTCATGGAATTAGAAAAATCCTGAAATAGAAACCTCTTCTTATTGCAGACAGTGGAACTATTTGAATGGTGCCTTGAGTCATCAGGTTGTCTAGCACTGGTTGTAATAGGGGGAGCTGTTGGATAACCTCTTTGGGGGAATGATCCAGGTCATGAAGTACAGTCTTTTATTACAGAATGGACACATTTGTCTGAAGTGATGAGTCTCCACACTTTGAGAAAGTGAGACAGACGTAATGAGAGAGGGATGGAGGGAGAAGGCTGGGACTCCAAGGTTGGCAGGCAGTCACACACTACCTGCCCTGTCTTGAAAGGGCGGCCTCTGGCTAGTCAATGGGGTGGCTCTGGTGTAAGTGGGTTGCTTCCTAGAGGTTTTTCTAGGCCTAGTAGAGAACCCAGGGTGTGATCATTTTCTGATAAATTGCGTTTTGGCAGGGTAAGTCCTCTGGAAGTTTGTCTACACACACTGAGCCGAGTGGAGGAGGGGCATTGACTACAACTCTGATCTGAGCTATATAACTATAAGTATCCTGTTTTTTTTTTGTTTTTTTTTGCTTATTTTTACTAGTTACTGCTTCTAGCAATATATATATATATATATATATATATATATATATATATATATATATATATATATATATATATATATCACTTTTTATTGCCTGCTGCATACTTTTTACTGTATTTTACTGCTATTAACTAATCTGCACAGTTAAACTAAAACTGTCTGCCTTACAGGGCCTGATAAATAAGGTTTTTACGGTCACACTGTTTGTAAAGCTTTTTAGCTAGTTTCACTGTGTGAAAGGTATTAATGGAAATTTATTCTATGTGTTAAGCACCTATTTGTTTGTTCTGATTTCCTGCCAAGGAGTGCATCATATAACTGATTTGTTTGCAGTTAAAAGCATTCTGTAGAGTCTCCTTGCTCCTTTATCTCTTTAAAACTTTCATTTTGTGGCTATCTGCTGTTCTTCTGCTGTAATAAACATTTCTGTAGTGTTTACTGTCTAAAAGAGTGTAGGCTAGTAGCTTTAGTATTGTTCCCCACCATCCCTCCCTCCCTGTTGGTGTCTTGCTGTTATACTTGGCGACTTTGCAGTTGCCTGCCCCTACTGTAAATTTGATCCGGGACACTCCTCCCAGTCTAGTGTCATTAGCTCATTCTACATAATACAGAGAGAACATTTGAGAAGGCCAACCCACTTAGTTTCCTAATCTTGAATTATCTTCTGCTTCTCCTCTCTCTCTTTCCTTTACAAAAAAGAGAAGAAAAAAACAAACCTTTGCTAGAATCTCCCTGTGTTCTGTTTAACTGTAACAAAAAAAAATTACGCTTGTTTCCTGCCTTTCCTGTAACTAGTCTAGTCCAGATGCAGGATTGCTATATCCAGGACTGTCTGTAAGCTTCTGTGCTCCCCAAGCCTGTCTGTGTTGTAGAAGCCTTCTAGCTTATCAGTGAGACTGGTAAGCACTAGGTAACCTATCTACCACATAAGGAGTGGTTTCTGGCGCAGCAATTGTAGTTACTGGCCGTTTGGGCAGTTTTTCCATCTCTCTCAACTTTCTGATTTAAAAACCCGCATTTGCACTTGTTTCTTTCCTGTAACTAGTCTAGCTCAGATACAGATTCTTAATTTTAGCACTTGAATTTGCTTATTTATGCTCAGCACTTCTTCAGAACTTGTTGTAAGCACTAAATAAGCTACAAATTACTACAGCACTCAACCTTCCTCATTACCTAGAGAAAACCGTTTTTGTACTTACTTTCCTCACTTGCTTAGAGAAGAACAGCTCTTGTACTCACTTTCCTCACCTGTCTAGAGGAAAATAGTTTTTTTTATTCAGGCATGTCCAATGATCAACTCCCAGTGTTCTCTCCTGTCTATCTGATGAATCTGGGCATCTTGGGGCAATGTAGCAATTGCCTTATGTACACAGACAATCCTCTCCTCCAACCACTCAACACTACAACCTGTGAGAGACGCACTTATCTAGCCAAACTGGAGATAAAGCTCTCCCCAACCAAGATTAAACCTGACAGTCAAGAGAAGGTAAACATTTGCACCACACCACTCTCATCATAGTCCCACTAAACCTACACCACCAAAATCCACATATAAAAACAAAAAAACATTTGCGGAGGCTCTCAATAATAATCTGTTCAAGCAACAGAGACCTCCAAAAGCAGAAACGAAAGCAACCTCCATCCCCCCAACACAACCCAAATGACACACAGCCCACAGACTCAGTGTGCCACTCAACCACAGCCCATAAGGCAAAACAACATACCCAACACACTAGTCATAAGTGACTCTATAGTCAGGCACACTGATGTCCCACTCACCAGGCTAAACAAGGAGAAGGTTACTGTCAGCTGCCTGTCGGGTGACAGGATCTGCCACATAACCCACACACTCAGGTCACTCCACAAGTACAAATATGACTCTGTCATTGTTCATGTTGGTGTGAATGACCCGAGACATACCTCCCTGGACTACATGAAGAGAGACATGGAAGAGCTCCCCGATCTTGTAGCCCAGGCAGGTATGACCCTAACCCTGAGTAGCATCCTGCCATCGCCCAGAATGATACTGCAGTACAAGGACAAAATGATTGACTTCAACAATTGGCTAAGCTTCTGGTGTCATTCTAAGGGGATCCAGTATCTGTCTGCCTGGGACAACAGAGATGGCATGCACCTGTCACCCCTGGGATTCCTGATACTGGCCAAGGTTCTTGCCGCACCTATAGTGCCTTTTTTAGGTAAGGTACAAATGACAAATTCACCACAGTAACAGGAACAGGCAAGCAAAAACTGAGGGTAATGCTACTCAATGCTAGAAGTCTAAATCTCAAAATGGACTCCCTCGAGGCACTCCTTAAAATGGAGAACATCAACATCTGTGCAGTGACTGAGACCTGGTTCAAGGCTCCAGATAGCATCCTTGCATTACCAGGCTATAACTCATACCACATTTTTCGGCCACCTTAACTTGAACCAGAACATCAAAGGCGGAGGTGTGTCCATATTCATTAAGGTTATCCACACCTCCAGGGTTCAAGGCTCCAGATAGCATCCTTGCATTACCAGGCTACAACTCATACCACATTTTTCGGCCACCTTAACTTGGACCAGAACATCAAAGGCGGAGGTGTGTCCATATTCATTAAGGTTATCCACACCTCCAGGCTAGTTGCTCAGCATAATGCATCCGAGGTTATCCAAGTGCAACTAACTCTGGGCAAAACTGCAATCCAAATTATAGCTTGCTACAGATCCCCCACCATGCCCCAGGATTCCCACTCCTCTTTTCTTGATATACTGGAAAATATTAGGGTTCAACCAAACACCCTAACAATGGGTGATTTCAACGACCCCACCATTAACTGGGAAAACTACTCATGTACCAACTCCTTCGCTCAACCCTTTCTAGAATTCATAAATTCCAATGCCCTGGATCAACTTATCCACACCCCCACCAGGGGCAACAATATCCTAGACCTAGTCATTACCAATATGAGTGACCGGTGTTCTACACCTGAAGTCAACTCCTCGTTGGTCAGATCCGACAATAAGCTAATCACCCTAGATATCCACACCCGCCCGCACCCCTTCCCATTAAGGAAGCCACAGTAAAAAATTTCTCCAAAGCCAACTTCATGCTTCTTAAGACAGAAGAGCTGAACTTCATGATACTCATGCAGACGGACAATATAGTTATGACTGCTGAATCCTACACAAATGCACTCTATAAGCACTTACACGAGTGCATGGATCGTGCTATCCCAAACAGAACCAAGACCCTATCCTCCAAAAAAAAGAAAGCCAATCTGGTGGTCCCCTGCCATAAACAAACTCTACAACAGAAGGAAGAAACTGCTGCAAAAGAGAGTAAAATCCCATGGGTGGAGGAGCTCCCCGGTCAGCCTCAGTAAGAAGCTGAGATCCTTTATAAGATCCTCCAAAGGTAGCTACGAAAACAAAATCGCCACTGATTCTAGGGACAACCACAAAGCATTCTATAGCTATGTCAAGAATCTCAATGGCAACATCCAGATCTGCTCTGAGTTACAGCACAACGGCATGAAAATTACAGAACCAACAGATATTGCAACATCCTGGCAGATAGGTTCAGTGCTAACTTTACCCCTCCTCTCACCCCCTAAACAGCCCATATTTATACAGGAAGAATGCAGAGTCCCTATAATCACAACTATGCAGGTAAAAGCTGCACTCTCTAAAGCCAAAAATACAGCATCCATGGGACCGGACAACATCCCAGGCTGCATTTTACACAAACTTCAGAACAAACTGGCTCCCCACCTAAGCACCATGTTCAATCATAGCCTCACATCAGGTTTTGTGCCCACTGAATGGCGCACAGCAGCAGTTATCCCACTCCACAAAGGGGGAGCCACCACTGATCCCAGGAACGATCGCTCTATTAGCCTGACAAGCCTGGTCTGTAAGGCCATGGAACGTATCATCATGAAACTCAAAAGACATTGGTAACCTCCAAACTCTGGACTCCACCCAGTTCGGGTTTGTGAAAGGTAGATCATGCCTCCTGAACCTGATCGACTTCTTGAGGCAGTCACCAAAGCCATAGATGACTGTAAGGTGGTTCACACAGCCTTTCTTGACCTGCCAAGGCTTTCAACACCATCCCCCCTTCTGGAATTATAGCTAAACTCACTAAACTAGGTATAAATCCTTACATCACAAGATGGGTTACCAAATGGCTCACTGACAGAACCCGCACTGTAAAAGTTGCAGACTCCAAATCTGACTTCAAACCAGTGACAAGTGGAGTACCTCAGAGTTCAGTCCTGGGACCCCTCCTGTTTGGCATCTGCTTCTCTGAAGTACAAGCTAACACAGAATGCCTTTGGCTAACGAAGTTAGGAGATGACTACAAACTAGGAGCCATAGTCGAGTCCCAAAATGATGTGGACATCTTACAGAAACCTGGTGTCAGAGCCATGGCATCAAGCTCAATGCCAAAAAGTGCATTGTCATTCCCTTTGGTAAAAACTCTGTACCCATGAACTACCACATAAGCGGCAGTCTACTTAACGACAAATGTGTGATAAGAGACCTTGGGACACAGGTGGACAGTAGTCTCTCCTTTGATAATCACATCACCACAGTAGTCAGCAAAGCCTTCTATGTGGCACACCTAATCACAAAAGGGTTCTCATCCAGGAAAAAAGAGGTCATTGTTCCCCTCTACTAGACACTCATTAGACCCATTATAGAGTACAACGCCCCTTTTGGAATGTACCTCACAAGACATCTGCAGCAGCTGGAAAGGCTACAGAAGTACCTCACAAAGAGGATTACTGGCCTCAAACAGATGCCCTACACTGACCGTCTCAAAAAACTCCAGCTTTACTCTGTAGCACATCGCCTACTCTGAGGTGATCTCTGCATAATATATAAAGCTATGTCAAACCCAGAGCTGTTGGATATGCTACACCTAAAGAAATCCCAATCCCTCAGAGCTACACGGTTTAGGGACCTAAACCTTGTCACCACAATAAACAGGACATGCTGGAGGGATAGATTCCTGTCCCACAGACGTCCCATACTCTGGAACAAGCTACCCATCTATGTCAAGCAAAGTTCCTCATTAGCACTCTTCAAGAAAAATCTTGATGAGTGGATGGGAAAGAGGAACTACACCCAGAGGATCACTTCTGTGGCTCTGCTTGACAGGGGCACAGGAAATTAACTTTCTTGGGTGACGTAAGCCAGGGAACCTTGTTGGCTAGGCTTACTTAGCTTGGCCCGACAGCCTAGTACCTACCTATGAACCTATGAATAGGGGAAACCAGTAGGTGTTTTAAGCCCTGCATTTCTTTCCCCTTTTGCTGTAAGGATTTGAATAAGTCAGCCACTTTTGCTCCAAACAGGGCTGTATTGTCCAAAAGAGCATCAACCAGCTTAGCTCTGAAATCACCCAGTAGAGGTTGTAGGTGTAGCCAAGAATTCCCTCTTAAGGCTGATGCTGATGCTGCTGACCTGACTGAGGCCTCAGCAGGATCACAGCTGCACATGACAGAGTGCCTGGTAACCTGAGAAGTAACAACAACTGGGCAACTAGGGAATACACTTGAGCTTTGGCTGCAGAGTCAGGGGAGTCAGACAATTCATTGGAAATCTTCTCCAAAAGGGATAAGGCATATTTAGCCATGTGTGTCTGATAATTAGTTGCTCTGAAAGCCAGAGAAGCAGAAGTATAGATTTTCTTACCCAAACTCTTCATGGTTTTGCTGTCCTTGTCAGCAGGGAGCAAGATGGTGGAAGGCAGTAGTTTAGAAGCCTTGTTAGTTGCAATGGAAATTGTGACCGGGTCTGCAGCAGGACACTTAAGGGATTTTGCAGTCTCAGGGACTTTATAAAACCTATCAGGCCTGCATGGTGCAGGGAGCTGGGAGTCTGGGTTCAGGGATACTGCTGAGAAGGCATCCAAAAAGTAAGAAGAATGGGAAGAGCAGCAGTAGAAGTTGGGGAATCCATCTGAATGAGCTATTAATACCTTTTTTGTACCTCTGTCATTTCAGATGATTCCCACTTAGTGTTCCTTCATTCTGGCAATAGTTTCTCCAAGAGTTTAGATCCTCTGCTGGGGAGTCAGGAGCAACAGATTCTTCCTCTGGGGAACCATATCCCAGATGAGAAGGCAGCTGGGAGGCATATGAAAGAGATTCTTCAAAAGAATCAAGAGTATTCATCCTCTTCCCTCTGAGAGGGATCTGATGCCTGAGGCTTGGAGCTGAGGATTGGAGGGGGAATAGAGGAAGTCCCTAGAGTGGTAGGCTGTAAGGCCATAAAGGCATTAAACAGGCTTGGACTAAAAGCCTGCCAATCTGGAATACTTTCTGGAGCAGGAGAGACATGCTTTCTTTTTTCCTTCCTTTTGAGAGACAGCCTAGCGGGTGTCAACCATGGAAGGCCTAGAGTCAGATGCCTGCATGGAAATGGAGGGGGTCAGACAATCCTACTGAAATTGCAGGTTCCCCCTCGGCATTGGAAAACAGATATTGGAAAAGGTTCTGTGCACATGCTCTCCACGCATGATTGCACAGCTTCCGTGTAAGTACCCACTGTATCCGAAGCAGTGGAGCCCAAGCCTTCAACCAGGCTGACATCGGCCACAGGCTAAGGGTCAGACTGGCAAGGCACAGTGGCAATTGTAGGCCTGACAGTCTTGGCCTTCTTTTTTGGCAGTTCAGTAGGCAAGTCAGTGGAACCCTCCATACCTAACACTAATTGATTCAGATGTTGGCTTTCTAAATATAAGTTAAGCGCGTGGAGTCAGCTACGGAGAGTTTTGGGCACAAACACCTGGCAGATGGTGCAGGCCTTATAGTCGTGCAACCTACCTAAACAAAACAAGTACTGATTGTGAGTGTCCTTGTAAGGTATCTGACGACCGCACTTACACTTGCCCTTTCTGGATGAAATGAACAAGCATTAGAAATAATAACAATGACTGAAAAGGTTCCCCAACGGGGCACTTATCTGATTTCTCTAGAATTCGCAGGCTGGGAAGGCAGGAACACCCGACATTCGAAAGGCAGCTGAGAAGTTCTGAGGACTGATGCGTGCAGACATCACTTTAATGGCCCACGCCCTATTAGCCACGTTAGATGTCCCATGCACCATACAGTGACTGAAATCTTTTGTACACTGGCCAGACGTTTGGGTAGCAAGAGGAGAAAACCCATATGTTCAGAATACTGCAACATGGGAATTGAAGGACATCATGAATTCTTTTGTTTGGGGAGACATGACTTCCTGAGTACTGTCGCCCACAGGTATGTGTTATTTCTTTATTTATTTGCATTTGTTGACTGGGAGTGTCCGACTGGACGTAGGTCCATTTTCAGCGGAGGCCTGGGGAGAAAAGCTCCACAGTTAAAATATACAGACAGCAGTTACATTGGATTTACATAGCAATTAACAATTTGAACAACATGGCAATTAAAAATTACATAGTTACAGATGAAGAACATAGTACATCAGTAGACAACTAGAATCTTTATCATCTGCGAAGTACATAACAGACATTAACAACTGTTACAAGAAGAAGATCCTGCTGTATAATAAGTAGTTAGGCTTATGAGCATCTGAGCTTGCTATAATCAAGGTAGTTAGTGGGGTGAAAAGAAAGGAAGTGGATGATATTAAAGGGGAAGCTGCAAGGGCACAGCCAGCATGTTTTTAGGTGCGCTTTTAGTAAAGTTTTGAAGTGGGTGCATGATGGTACAGAGGTAATTGTGGGTGGGTGGGAGGGAGTTCCATAATTTGGCTATGGTGCAAGAGAATAGTGCTTCACCAGCAGAGTTATTGGCTTTAGTGATCTGCAAGTGATTTTTGTTGCTGGATCTTAGTGGTATGGAAGTGCGATGGGGTTGGAGTAGATTCTGGAGGGATGGGACATTTAGTGGATGAGTGAGAGTTGACACCATTGAAGGAAATGAGGGAGTTCAAGCCAATCCAGTTCAGCAAGGGAGAGACAGTGGTGACTACGGGAGGATGCCCCTGTGGTGAATTTGGTGATTTTGTTGTAGCAGGTCTCGAGCTTGTTTAGATCGCATTGCCTTAGGTTGGTATATATTGGAGAAGCATAAAGTAGGGTGGAGATAAGGTGGGAATTTGCTAATGAAATCTGCTGCTTTGGTGAGAGTTTGCTTATTTCTGTATAACACTCCTAGTTTTTTGTGGACTTTTTTTATGGTCATGGATATGTGAATGTCAAATTTTAGTTAATTGTCTATTTCAACCCCTAGCAATTTTGTGTGTTCTGTTGGGTGTATAGTGGTGTTGTCTTTTGCTATGATGTTAAAGTGAGAGTTGCTTTGAGTATGTTTGGTGGGTTGGAAGAGGAGTAGTTTAGTTTTGTTTGGGTTGAGTATTAATTGGGCATCGGATAACCAAGTTTCAACAGAGGAAAATGCTTCCTGTGTGACTTTTTGCAGTTTGGGTAGGGACTGGGCTGAGCAGATGATGGTTGAGTCATCTGCATATCGTATGAGTGTGCCATGTTTGGTGGCAGAGGCTAGATTATTGGTGAAAATAGAGAAGAGTAGGGGTCCAAGGATGGATCCTTGGGGAACCCCTATAGAGACAGGTAATTGGCGAGATATGTCATTCTGCCATACAACGGATTGTTGGTGGTCAGACAGGTAACTCTGAAACTAGTTGCTGACTGACTGAGAGAAGGAGAGGTTATTGAGGACAGAGATGAGTTGTTTGTGTGGGACCATGTCAAAAGCTTTAGATAGGTCTAGAAAAGTAGCAGAGGAGAGATAGCCATTGTTTTTATGCTGAAGGATAGTGTTAGTAAAGGAGAGTAAGGCAGTGATGGTGCTATGGTTTGATCAGAAACCATGTTGAGTATTGGAAAAGAGGATGTTAGTAAGGAGGTAATCTGAGATCTGAGAGTGAATGCATCTCTCTAGTATTGTGGAGAGTGGAGAGAGAATAGCTATGGGGCAGTAATTGGTTTCTTTTAATAAACTGTATTTTAATCTGCCAATATCTGAAGTTTATTTTATTATGGTTAAACCTTAACAGATGGTGCCTTATAGATTTGGATTTTTTTCAAACTGCCTGGAGAGCTGCTTCAACAAAAAAACACTTTACTGGGCCCTTTGGCAGTTTTCTGTCTAGTGTATTTTCTGTAACATCAGTTCACAACTGCACCTCTCTTTGGAACTTTCAGTCCTGGCAGACTTTCAGGATTCTACAGGTAAGTGTATCATTTGTATGAGAGTGAGTTAATATGTCAGTGGGATATCTTTTTTTTTTCTCTTTACAATGGGATCAAATATGGGTACTTTAAAAGAACTGGAGCATGACACTCCAGGTCATATGTTTCAGAATTGTAATAAAGATAGCCGTCTTTACTTAGATAAATGACATAAGCTCACTAAAAATTATAGTAAATTGACTTTTCCACCTGCAGGTACTTTTGATAAAAAATATTCTGTTAAACTTACAAAAAAGCCTTGGAGAAAAAGGTAATAAAGTCCTTGCCAGCTGCTGCTCAGCCTTTAATGGGAGGCAGGTAGAATCTAAAGATAGAGAAAAAGATTCTGTAGTTTGTAGTTTGAAACATAACTCAGCTAAACTTAAACACAGTTACAAGACTAATAAGACAACACTCTGATTGTCAGGGACAGGACGGTTATGGGCTCTATCTCCTTAGAGAACTACAGAAATTACAACTTAGCTGTGGCGAGTCGTCTGATGATGGCCTAGTTTTGCCCACCATACCACCACCACCTTATAATGCAACCATCTCACCCTAACCAGCATGATTCTGCTACCTCTTCTTCCACCTCAGAGATTACTACTTCACCACCTTCTCAAGGAAGGCAACTTTCTGAGTCGTCCACCTCCACTAGACAAATGACTCGGCCGCCTTCCTCTAGCCAACCTAAAACTCCTTCCTTTTCTTCTGTTTCAGACCGCAACTGGTCTAAATTACCTCAAATGTTTATTAGCTTTCCAAAGCAATGTACAAAGATGGTATTATCTTCTCTTTCTAGACGAAAAAAGCTATATTCATGTATATTTGTTACTAAATTCCTGATAATTAGAATTGGATAGTTACACTGGTCATGATAAATTCAATCCATGGTCACGATAAATTCAATCCAGATAAAGACGATTCTGATTCCTCCTTGAAGGAAGAGGTAGCTAGTGTAGTTACTCTAACGCCCACCTGCATCCTCTGCAACAAGTACCGAACCCAGCACATGGCAAAGATGAAGCAGCACCTACCACTACAAATGTCATTCACCCTTGGTCTGTGGTTGATTTCCAAACTATTTTGGACACACTCCCATCAATTATAACAAATTCAGCAAAATACACAAGAATCTTAAAAGGACATGTTCAACTGCAAAAACCTACTTATCTATTTAAAACATATTTGAGAACATGCTAATATACCAGATCCTATTCCCCAGCATACAGAAGTAGAGGCTTTTCAGGCAGCTAGGACTCATTTACTACAGGCTATTATTGCAGTATGTCCACCCATACCTAACTGGTCCTGGATAAATGCAGTCAAACAGAAAGAGGAAGAGTCAATAGAATCTTATTTACAGCACATGACAGACACATTTGAAGCCTTCTCAGGTTATAAAGAACCTACAGAAGGTCTGGCAGTAAGTGGTGTCTGCTTTTGTCAATGGTTTATTGCCCCCATTTGAGACCAACTAAAAACAGTTTGCTTAACCTGGCCAAGTCTGGGGCTTCATGAACTTGTTAATCAGGTTTAATACTTATCAACCTCACTTATTTGTGAAAAACAAGAGCAACAAGAGGAGTGACAAGAAAAATTATTAAACCTACAGCTCCAACAGTTCACCAGAAATAGAGGAGAAAAAGGGAGATGTAACAGATTTAGATTTTCTCAAAATCAGACCATTTCCTCAGAATTTTAATAATACCCCAAATTCACAAGGATAGGAACAAGGATCAAATTCAAATCATGTTTCAACTGCGGCCAAAATGGTCACTGGAGAGACAAATGTCCTTTCCTGCAGCCAGTAGACATGCCAA
Organism: Protopterus annectens; assembly: GCF_019279795.1. Taxonomy (NCBI): domain Eukaryota; kingdom Metazoa; phylum Chordata; order Ceratodontiformes; family Protopteridae; genus Protopterus; species Protopterus annectens. Next base: position 621,613,235 of record NC_056728.1, on the reverse strand, counting down.
TGCAGTCTAACAATCCATTTGATAATCAGCTGCCACCACGAGGTAAATGTCCCCCAAAATGTAAGGCAACAACCTCCTACATAGAGCACTCCTTGGCAGCTACCAGCTTGGTAACAAGATAAACAGGATAACCATGAACAGGAATCACAGCCATTCCTTTCACACATGTACACCACAAAGGACCATTCATTAACATTAAAGTTCAAGACACTAATAGATACTGCAGTTATTAGATAAATGTCAAATACTTCTGCGGCTAAGAATCTCCCTTCCCACAAAAAAATTAAAACTCTGTACCCATGATCTACCAACACAGGCGCTTAGTCTACTTAACACTGAAAGTGTGATTAGACACCTTGGGACACAGGTGGACAGTAGTCTCTCCTTTGATAATCACATTGCCACAGCAGTCAGGAAATCCTTCTACGTGGCACACCTCATCACAAAAGGTTTCTCATCCAGAAAAAAAGAGGTAATTGTTCCCCTCTACTCGTTACTCATTAGATCCATTATAGAATACAGCGCCCCTTTTGGTATGCACCTCACAAGACATCTACAACAACTGGAAAGGCCTTAGAAATACCTCACAAAGAGGATTACACCCTCAGATGCCCTACGCAGTCTCAAAAAACTCCAGCTTTACTCAGTCGCATATCGCCTACTCAGAGGCGATCTCTGCCTAACACACAAAGCTACGTCAAACCCAGACCTGTTGGACATGCTCCACTTAAAGAAATCCCAATCCCTCTGAGCTACACGCTCTAGGGACCTAAATCTTGTCACCACAATAAACAGAACATGCTGGAGGGACAGATTCCTGTCCCAGAGACTTTCCATACTCTGGAACAAACTACGTATCTATATCAAACAAAGCTCCTCATTAGCAGTCTTCAAGAAAAATCTTGATGACTGGATGGGAGATAGGAAATTCACCCCAGGGATCACTTCTGTGGCTCTGCTCGACAGGGGCACAGGAAAATAATTTTCTTGGGTGGCGAAAGCCAGGGTACCTTTTTGGTTAGGCTTATATAGGCCCTAGGCCCAATAGCCTAGTACCTACCTATGAACTCAGTGCGAGGAGTCGGAGTGTCAGGAGTCTCTTTAGACTACACCGAGACAGTTTCAGTTCCCATTCAGTTGTGACCATTGACAGACCAACAGTCTTTTCTCGTTGGAACCTCTGCACCCCTTAATCTTTAAAGTAAGGATCTTCTCTGCAAGTTGCAATGTATAACATTCTGCAGAGCAGATGGAATAAATTTAAATGTTCCCAATGAGTCAACAGTGATGCAGATGTGTGTTGTTGCAGGTATTTTGGATGAGGAAATGTTATTTTCTTTCCTTACTGACACAGAACCTGTACAGCTATCACATGTAGAATTACTAAATAAGAGTTCCTTTACAGTTTTGGACAACCCATGAAAATGAAGTAGGACGTAGGACTTATCAGAGATGCTACAACAGAACAAATTACTTTAAAATCTCATGAACCTATGCCCTTGGTAACACAATATCATCTTTCTGCAGGAGCAGAAGCAGGAATTGAACCAGTTACTTCAGTGTTACTGCAACAAGGCATAATTATTCCTACTAGGAGTCCTTGTAATATGCTCATTTTGCCAGTAAAGAAAATTGGCAAGAACACTTATATATTTGTCAAAGACTTGAGAGCTGTGAATGCAGTATTTGTGCCTGCTTTCCCTGTACCTAACCCAGCAACTATTCTTAGCTCAATTCCCACTTCTGCTACCATCTTTTTGGTTACTGATATTCCCTCAGCTTTCTTTTACATCCCAATACACCCAGATAGTCAGTACAGTAAATTCTCAGTTATCCGGCACCCATGGGGATTGGCAGATGCCAGATAACTGTAGTTTCTGGTTGCTTGAGAGTTGCTATTAAAATAGGCCTGACAAATACTGTACCCTATACATTTGTTTGGTTTGACTTGTTCTCATGATGGAGAGAGAGGGAATTTATTCCTATCTTCCTTTTTAAAACTCTAAAACTTTAAAAATGTAAAGTATGTTTCTGCAGGGGGGGGGGGGGGGCAGAAAGTGCAATGCCTGAAAATTGTACTATATTTCGTCAATATTTTTTTTTTCTGGTTGCTTGAGTTCCGGTTGACTGAGCGTTTACTGTATTTGTTTGTATTTACATGGAGGACAGGAATACAGAATCACCCACCTTATTTTCAACTGAAATGAAAAAGCAGTTGATAAAATACAGTTACCTTGTGGGTCTGCCTTAGTACAGTACACAGATGATCTTCTCATAACATCCAATTATTTAGCTGACTGTCAGACTGATACTGTTTTCTTGTTAAGTAAACTAGCTGAGTTAGGATTTAAAGTAAACAATCCAAGCTTCACCTCTGGCAACCACAAATCCAGTATTTAGGACATCTAATCTGAAAATGTTCAACACATTTTGCCCTTTCACACTGCAGCTATACAGAGACCTACTACTCTAAAACAACTTGGAGCATTTCTTGGTTTAGTAGGCTATTGTAGACAGTGGATATCCAACTATGCTGAAATAATTAAACCTTTATTAGAACTATTGAAAAAGGACACCCCCTAGCCCCTTCCATGGCAACCATACCATGAATAAGCTTTTACTCGGTTAAAATCACTTCTTTCAAGTACTCCGGCATTAGGATTGCCAGGCTATTCAAAAGTGTTCTTTCTTTTCTGTTGTGAATGCAACAAGGTAGCATTGGGTTTATAAGCACAGAAAATAAATTATGGCTTTAGACCAGTTGCTTATTACAGTACAAATCTTGATCCAGTAGCAGCCGCACTTCCTCCTTGCCTTACAGCTGTAGCCGCAACTCCCCAGTTAGTTGATATGGCAGCGGCACTTACTCTGGGTCATGATACTTTTGCTGCAGTTCAACATTCTGTTAATGCTTTGTTAGTAAAGACTAAAACACAGTATCTTTCTGCCTCTAGACTTTCCAAATATGACCTAGTTCTACTTAATAATGCTTCTGTGAAAATGATTAAATGCGCTCCCTTGAATCCAGCCTCTCATCTCTACTGCTGATGAAGGTGAACTTCATGATTGTGTTTTTGTTGTTAATGTGCTTCCTCCTACACCTGATCTCCGAAATACTACTCTGCAGAACCCTGACTTAATTTTGTTCATCGAAGGATTGTGTTTCAGAAGGCAAGTTGGACAACTGACAGCCACTCTTGCAGTCTGCAGTACTGATCAAATATTATTGACTGGACAATTGCAGGGAAATGTTTCAGCTCAAGTAGCTGAATAAGTAGCTATCACTGAAGTTTGCAAGCTAGCACAGGAAGCACTGTTTCCATGTACAGTGAGTGATTCAGTCAAGACATGCCTGTGGAGTGGTTCATGATTTTGGGAACCTTTGGAGAAAAAGAGGTTATCTGACCTCTGCAGAGACAAAAATTAAAAATGCAGTTGTGTAAATGAATTACTAGATGCCCTGCTTCTCCCAAAGGAAATAGCTGTCATTCAGGGGTGGAGCCTGAATGGCTAACTGAACTAGTTAAATAAGACAGGAAAAAATATTCTTTTTTTTTTCTTCAAAGTATAAAATCTTATAGATAAAGGACGGATTTACATAATTAGAAACTTTGGTGAAGTTTTACAAATAATTTCCTGTCAAAAAGCTTGGAGATATATTCACATGTTAAAATGAGCAACTCAAGGAATTCTCACCAGGATGCTGCCTTAAAGAAGGAACTACAACAGATGACATCTACTCTGCAGGAGTTGTCTTTGAAGATGGATGATTTTAAAAAGAACCTAGAAAATCTTAAAACAAGCAGTCAAAAACAGGCTGACACCCTCAAGGAAATGCCACACCACCACCAGACAAAGATAACAGGAATAGAGGTTTCTCTAAATGACTTAGAAAGCAGACGTAAGGAAGAGGAAACACAGAAAGAACTGCTTCTTAAACAAAACACTTGGTTGGTTAATAAAGTAGATGATTTGGAAAATAGGGAGAGGAGAAATAACATCAGGATTTTCAGATTACCTGAAAACACAGAAGGTGAGGATATTATTTCCTTTTTATCAAGCTGGATCTCTGACTTTTTAAATTTAAAAGAAGGACTTTCCTTTGGCATTAAAAGGGCGCACAGAGCTCTTGGGAAACCTGCCACTAACTCAAACTCTCCTTCTAGGTAAATAATTATCAAATTTCTTTCATACTTGGACAAGGAACTGATTTTAAGATCTGTTTGGAGGAAGGCACCTCTAAAATATAAACAGAGCCTGATAAGATTTGATAACGACTATTCATCTAGAATAATGGAACAAAGGAAAAACGTGTGGCCAATGATAACGTTTCTGAAACAAAATAACATCAAAGCACAACTTGCATATCCAGCTAAGATAAGAATACTGTATGCCAACGAGATGAGGACTTTTATTGACTTAGAGGAAGCCTCTTCATTTATTAAAACTAATAATGTGATTACTTTACCAAAAGATATGGATTGGATGTCACCTTCGCTCAATAGAACAAAAGAAAAATGTCTGGACAGACGTCAAAAAGAAGAAGCAAAAGACTGATACTGTTACAGCGAAATCTCTCAAAGCATCTACTATGATATGAATTGTTTTAACATTACTTTAAAGGACCAGTTTTACTGCTTGGAATTTTAAAACAAAGTTAACTAACTATATATTTTTTGAAAATAGAGAGTTTTCACATTACCTCAGGTATGTAAAACAGGGTACTTTTCTTTCACAGAAGGAGGGTTATATAGCACATAAAATATACCGTAAATCAACATACATAGTATGTGTACTTTCTCTTAATCTTCTCTTTTCTTTCTTTCTCTTCTGTCTTTTCTCATTATTTATTTTAACTGCATCTTGTCTCCCTTTCTAAATTCTCTCCTACTTACTATACGAATATAGTCTGTATATATTTAATATCTCACTATCTATACATAGATAAATAATAGTCTAAAATAATCTAGTTTTAAGGTAGACTAACTGGAATAGTGAACTTAATTGTTATTACAATATTTATTAGATTAATGATAGTCACTGTTATGCTTATTGGGAATGGGGACATGTTCGTGATTAACTCTGAAATGTTCCATTCATGTACATATGTCCTTTGAATTATTTCCTTTTAGTATTAACATATACATATATAAAAAAAAGAGGGAAAAATGTACTGTTGGTTAAGAGAAGTGAAAAAGAAATGATATCTTACCATAACGTTCCATCTGTATTGTAGATCTTTGTTCATTCATTACCATTAGGACCTCGGTTCTGTCCTCGGAACCGTTATAGCCGTTTCCAAGCTCGCGCCAGCCAAAAACTCTCAGCTAACACCTACCCATAATGCCTCTCGCCTAGTTACTTCAGATCGAGTTTGCCCACCCTTATATAATAGATGTAGTAATAGAAAAAAATAGTAGGAGGCTATGTCTGAGCAAATACCCAAACCAGGAGTTCCTAAAGTCCATCAAGAGTCCAGGCAGGGGGAAGGAGGGCAGGAAGTAATGAATGAACAAAGATCTACAACACAATGGAACATTATGTTAAGACATAACCTCTTTATCTGATGTTGTAAATCTGTGTTTATTCTTTACCATTAGGACCGAGTCCCCAGCTACTTGAGTCCTGGGTGGCCCTATATTCTTGAGCACCACAGAACCAAAAGATGCTCATCCTCTGGAGGCCAAATCCAATTTGTAATGAGATATAAAGGTATGAGGTCTTGCCCAAATGGCTGCTGTGCAGATATCATCCATAGAGGCTCTGGAATGAAATGCTACAGAAGTAGCCACAGATCTGGTAGAATGAGCCTTTATTCTGGAAGGTAAGGATAGCTTATTCTGTTGGTAGATAAAGGTAATGACATTTCTAAGCCAGGAGGATAAAGTCACTTTGGAAACAGGTTTACCCAATATGGGTCCTGCAAAGGCCACAAACAATTGATCTGTTTTCCTGAAAGATAGTCCTGTCCAAATAACAACGAAGCTGCTGATGCACATCAAGGGTGTGTAAAAGGTACTCCCCTCTGTTAGAATGCAGAGGGAAGAAAATTGGCAGATCAATAGATTGGTTAATGGAAAAGCCAGAAATGACCTTGGGTAAGAAAGAAGGGTCAGTACGAAGGGACACCCTTATCCATGTGGAAGATCAAGTAAGGATGCTTGACACTCAAAGCCTGCAGCTCAGATACTCTTCCTGCTGAGGTAAGTGCTACTAGAAGTAAGGTTTTCCATGACAAAAATTGCAAATCACATGAATCAAAAGGCTCGAAAGGAGAACCTGTGAGAGACTGAAGTACCAAAGTCAAGTCCCAGGGTTCTAAGGGAGGCTTGACCGGAGGTTTAACATGTAATACTCCTTTCAAGAAAGTCTTGCATAGGTGGTGTGACATAATTGAAGAATTATCAAGATCATTATGAAAATTGGCGATAGCTGCTAAATGTACAGTGATCGTTAAAGCAGAGGCTCCTGCATGCAAAACAGTAGTCAGGTATTGTAGAATCTTTTGAATAGGCATAGAGAAAGGGTCTAAGTTCTAATCTTTGGCCAAAATAGAGAACCAAATCCATTTACTAGAATAAACTTTCCTAGTGGAAGGCTTGTGTGAAGCCAGAAGAATTTCACGAACGGGAGATGGGATGTCAGGCAACCTGGCAATCTCTGGAAGTGAAGGAACCAAACTGTGAGCTTGAGACTGGGCAGATGCAGATGAATCAGTCCCTGAGGATGAGATAACAGGTCTTGGGAATGATCCAGGATCCACGGACTGTGAATCAGATGAGACCACAGGGAAGACCCAGTGGCCAATCGTGCATTAGAGCAGCCCTCAGTGGTTCCCCCTGAGGGGGGATCAGGGCAAAGTAGCTTCTGCATTTGTAATTAAGGGGGGGAAGCAAGGCTTGCCCCAGCATTGGAAGATCCAATCCGCTGTTACTGGGTTGAGGAACCACTCATGAGGCATCAGGATGTTCCTGCACAGATTGTCCGCCATAAGGTTGGAACTCCCAGGAATGTGTGTTGCTATAAGGAAGCGGTTGGAAGCTATTGCCCAATGCCAAATCCTCATGACTTCCCGGCACAGGGTGTAAGACCTGGTTCTGCCTTGCTTGTTGATATACCAGATGACTGACATATTGTCTGACTGAATTGAAATGGTCCCAGAGGGTAGGGACACATGGAACGCTTGCAATGCTAGGAGATCTGCCCTCAGTTCCAGGACATTTATGTGCAAATCGGCCACCATGGGGGACCAGGTGCCTTGGACAGTCTTTCCCTGGAAATGCCACCCTCCCCCACCCTAACAGGGAAGCGTCTGTGGTCACCGTGGGCTGGGGAAGACAGAACGGTCGACACCAAAGATTCGTTTGTGGGTTCATCCACCAAAACATTTCTTCCTTGCAATGGTTTGAAAGATGTAACATGTGGTCGAGTCGGTAAATCAGCAACAACCATTGTGCAGAAAGGAGCCACTGTAGGATTCTCATGTGCAGTCTCACCAGTGGTACCAACGTAATGGCAGTCGTCATGGAGCCCTGGAGTTGCAGTACAAGATGTGCTGGTACATAGTCTGAGAAGAAGGTCTTAGATTTGGTGTGTTATGTTTGAAAACCTGTGAGGGGGGAGAGAAGCTTGACAGGATGTTGTGTCGAAGACCGTTCCACTGAATTCCACTGTCTTCATTGGAGACATTGAGATTTATACTTGTTGATTGTAATCCCCAAGCGGAGAGCAAGATCTTGAGTGTAAGAAGATTCCTGGTTGGAGCGGTAAGGAGCCAATTGTCTACATAGGGAAACACCTGAAATCCTTGTAGTCGAAGATGAGCTACCACAACTGCCATACATTTGGTGAACACTCGAGGGTCTGTCGAGAGACCGAATGGCAGTGCCCTGAACTGGTAGGGATTGGCTGCCAGCCGGGAGCGGAGGAACCTCCGGGAGCGGTCATCCATCTTTATGTGGTAGTACACATCCTGGAAGGTCTATAGAGCACATTCGGTTATCCCTCCCTAGGAAGGGAAGAACGGAATGTATCGTGACCATCCGGAAATTTTGAAGTTTGATAAATTTGTTCACTAGGCTGAGATCCAGGATTGGTCTCCAATCCCGTCTTTTTTGGCACTAAAAAGAACCTCGAGTAAAACCTGGATTCTGGATTGGGGGTTGGAAAGGCGTATGCCCACAGCAGACAAGGTCTTTCAGTCTTTCTCAGTACGAAGTGTGTCTCGTACTTTGGGTCCAAAAAGTGCAGATTTGTCGACAGGTGCATTGACGAAGGAAGATTTAAAGGGGTCTGCGAAGTCACACAACCGCATCCAAGCATTACATCTCATGACAACGCCTGATACTGCAGCTCGAGCTGCCCCCTCTGTGGAGTGAGATATCAAACACATCGAGGAGTTTGAGATGGATTCAAGGGTAGCTAGCTGTGAGGCGACAGTATCACGCACCTCACCAGGCAGTACCCCACCAAAGAGGAAGACATTTCGGAAATTAGTTCTCTTTGGAGGTGAGGAACGTGTGCCAGATAGAACAGTGACTGAATGGCGAATGTCGCTGAAGCATAGGTCCATTTCCCTAGTCTGTCCATGGTCCGGGACTCTCTGTTTGGAGGATGGACGGTGGAACTATCTTCTGCCAGTTCCCTTTTGGTGGCCATCACCACGACCATAGAATCAACTGTCAACTGCTAGGATCAGTGGGGCTGGTCTTCAGGTGTAGATAAAATTTTTTGTCTGGCCTCTGAGAGACAGGTTCTACACTGTCCGAGGCCTTCCAGGCACGCTGCACAATGATTTTAACAAGGTCATCTGCTGGGGGAGTCACCCAGGAAGTAGATGGCCGGGCATGGAAGGGCTGCAGGAACACAGATTCCTCAGAAGAAGGGTTATAGGACTTCCAGTCTCCTAGCTGCTTGAGGATTTCAAGAATGTATCCGAGTGAGATGTTGTTTGGGGAAGACCGTGGGGACCCTTCCCCCTTAATCACAATCAGTGTCTTCGGTGATGAGATTCCTCCGGTGAATCAAGGTGCTTCCTCTTGCACTGTTTCTTCCAGGGTGGCTCCCCAATGGGATCTTTTGAGGAGGACTCCGGAGAAGGGGTTCCCTTCACTGGAATCTTCTGAGGAGGACTCTGGAGAAGGGGTTCCCTTCAAAGAGGGTTCTTGTGATTCCCATGCCCGGGGTCCCAAAATAGAGGGTTAGGAGAAGTGCATGCTAGAGGAAGGTTCTGATACTGATGTCATTAGTGTTGACTGCGAGTCCATTACCTGTATAGCAGGCCCACCTGAGGAGGGATGGGAGTCCAGAACCGGGAGGGACAACCTTGGAACTGGGGTCACACCTTGCCATGAGGAGCCCACCTCCAGGTGAGGAGCTCTGAGAGAACTGTAAGCCGTCGGAGCCGTGGACATAGATGGTGCCAGAGAGAAAATAGGTGCAGGGCTAGGTACCAAGGTACAGATTTTCCAAGCACTGCTTCAGGAGTTCCATCGGAGCCGATGCAGCGAGGGTGGACTGTGCCGACAGGGAAAACACTGCTGTTGAAACCGAGACAGTATGCACCGGAGTGGAAGTATCTTGTCCTTGGCCGGTATTCAAGTTTTGGAGCCGATGGAGCTGAAGAAACTGTCGGCACCTTGGCTGGGGATGGTGCCAAAGCAGGTATAGTCATCGGAGCCAATGTCGGATCCAAGGACGGCACCGAAGTCAGTGGTGCTGAGGTCAGAACCGAAACAGGGGTGAATATCATGGACGGCACTGAGGGAGAAGACACAGAGCCTGGTGCCGAAGGGGTCTGCTCAAAGAGCACTGGCAAAGCAAGGAGCTGACTCGGTTCCGTAACTGATGGAGCTGCAGGATCGAGTGACTCCGTTTGTTCTTATGTTTTTTTGAAGGAGGTGAGACCTCCGACCCAGATAGAGCCTCTGAAAAAAGTGTCTTGAATAATCCGTTTTTTCCCTATGTTTTTTGGTCTTTGGAGGGGATGAGACCTTCGACCCAGATAGAGCCTCTGAAAAAGGTGCCTTGAGTAATCCGTTTTTCCTTATGGTTTTTGGTCTTTGGAGGGGGTGAGACCTCCGACCCAGATACAGCCTCTGAAAAAGGTGTCTTTTTAAGATAAGTTTATTTTCACGTTCTGCTAGTGTACAATTACTAAAACTAGCACAAATGTCACAGTCAGCTTTAATATGATCCACACCCAAACAGTTGACTCAATGAATATGTGTATCTGAGTTAGGCATCTTACGTGCACACTTGTCACACTGTTTAAATCCCAACTTAGCTTTGTCTGACATAGTAAGGCAACAAGGCTATCCTATAAAAAAATTAAAGGAGAAAAAAACAATGATGTTTTTTTAAAAAAAAAAAATACCACCAGCAAAAAGGAAAGGCCTGTCAAAGACAGGAGAGAGGGACAGCACCAATAAAGGTAAAAAACTAAATTACCAAGGAAAAGGGTAGGAAATAGGCTTAGGTTATAGGTGACAGTGAGAAAAGGTGAACTTGACTAAAAATTAAATAATTTTGAAGAGAAACTGTCTTAAAATTAACAATTTTCTACTTAGCTTTGAGAGAGATGGCTAGCACGTCTGACTAGGAACGCGGCAAATGAGATCTGGAGTAACTAGGAGAGAGGCATTGTGGGTAGGTTAGCTGAAAGTTTTTGGCTGGCTCGAGCTTGGAAACGGCTGTATTAGTTCCGAGGTCCTAATGGTAATGAATAAACAAAGAATTACAACATCAGATGCTTTCTTCACATTCTATTTGTGTTGCCATAGCAACAGCAAACAATTGCTGCAGTTTCTAAGGACACTGTGAACCTGCGAAGTGCATTTAGCCTCACAGATAACAAAGAAAAAGTAATGTTGTTTAGTTATTAAAGTGAAAAAAACCTAAGCAAGGTAAAAAAATACATAACAGAACTATTTGTAAATATTTTATGATTTATCCTCATAGGATTACATATTCCTGGAAACACAACTGAAATGTTCCCAAACTACATGTGCACTTAAATGTAGTTGCTTGATTAAAAAGTATTACTCGGTTTAACATGCTGATTCCACAAGCTGTCTGCACTGTAAAAGCTACATTTTATACGTTACTTGAAATTGACAGTCTCTAGAGCACATGAAAAGATACATATTACTTTTTGCAACATGTTATCTTTGCAGTTACCTAACACTCTGTACAAACGCACTTAGCAACTGATAGCTATTCATTTAAAATATCAGTTTAAATATTAAATGTACCCTTGAAATGCTATTGACATTTTGACAAAATATAATCTGAACTGTAAAATGAATGACTTGAAAGAAGTGACATAATGCATAGATTTCAAAGACAGTTCTTGACACTACAGTACAAGTAAAAATGTATATTCACAAGGAAGTACTGAAATGTTTTAGTCTTCCAGTTAAAATAGCTTACTGTCAACATTTTGCAATATCAGAAAGTTTGAAGAGCTAGGAAATTACTATTATTTGTCTTTATAACGATTATTAGACAGATCTTAGACTCTGTTTTGTTTAATGAATTGTGACATGTTTATGAGGAAAAGTGAACTCAGATGTTATTACAATAGTTATTAGATTAATGGTGGACATATGCTTAATGGGTTACGGGGCATGTTAGCGATTAACTCTGAAATGTTTCGTTTATATACATACTGTCAGTTGAATTATTTCCTAGAATATTAACATAATACATAAAAGGAGGGAAAAATGTACTCTTGCTTGTGAGACGTGAAGCTTTCTTTACATTCTATCTGCCTCGTGAACTATTTCAGTTTTTTTTTCTTTTTTTTTTTAACACTCATTGATTAGGAACCGCTATATTTGCATTGTCATGGCAACAGAAAACAACTGCGGCAGTTTCTATGGATTTTGTGAATCTGTGAAGTGCATTTAGACTCGCAGATAAATAAAAAAGTAATGTTGTTTAGCTATTAAACTGAATTACAATCTAAGGAAGGGTAAATTAGATAACTTAATAGAACAACTTCTAAATACTTTATAAATTACTCACATTGTATTATACATTCCAGGAAACTCAACTGAAATGTCCCCAAATTACTTGTGAACTTAAATGAAACTGCTTGATTAATAAGCATAACTTACTTTAACAACCTGAATCCATAAACTATCTGCTCTATATATGCTACATTATATATGTCACTTGCATATGACAGTCTCTAGAGCACACAAAAAAAAGAAGTTATGTTCTTACCATAACGTTCCATCTGAGTAGTAGACTTCATTCTTCTGCACATATGGGTATACGGATCTGATTCAGATCCGAGCCGGCAAAACTTTTCAAGCATCAGCTCTGCACTCCAAGCTCCTCCCTTACCTATATTACATCACTTCCTCCTATCTAGCCCTAGATTGAGTGTGCTGACACTAAGTGGCAAGCAACATAACCACAATCCTAAACAGGAAAAATCTGAAGAGTGAGGGGGATGGAGGGAGGGAAGGTGCAGAAGAATGAAGTCTTCTACTCAGATGGAACATTATGGTAACAACATAACTTCTTTATCTGAAGTAGTTGACTTCATTCATTCTGCACATATGGGACAGAGTCCCCAGCTACTAGTATTCCTGGGAGGCCCTTATGGAAGGATATTTCTGAGCACCGCAGAGCCAAAGGATGCTCTCCCTCTAGAAATAAGATCCAATTTATAATGAGAGATTAATGTGTGCGAATTGGCCCAAGTTGCTGCCGCACAGATATCGTCTAACGGAACTCTTGACCAAAAAGATGCAGAAGTAGCCATTGCTCAAGTGGAATGAGCCTTCAATACACCAGGAGGAGATAAACCTTTGTCCTTATAATCCTGTGCAATACAAAGAGTGATCCGCCCTGCTAAGGACACTTTCGAAACTGTTTTGCCCAAAAATGGTTTCGAAAAAGAGACAAACAATTGATCTGACTTCCGGAAGGGTTTAGTCCTATGGAGGTAAAAACAAAGCTGTCTATGGACATCCAATAAATGAAGCTTACGTTCACCTCTATTTTGGAAATTTGGGAAGAAGACTGGCAAATTTATAGACTGATTAATATTGGCTGCTGAGGACACCTTGGGAAGAAAGGAAGGGTTCGTACACAGCGAAACCCTATCCTTGTGGAAAATCAAATAGGGGGGCAAGGAGGATAAGGACTGCAACTCTGAAACTCTCTTGGCTGACGTGCTGGCGACCAAGAAGGCTGTCTTCCATGACAAAAACTTCATCGGAACTGAACCGGCTGGCTCGAAGGGGGGAGAGGTCAAGGCCTGAAAGACTAAAATCACATCCCAGGGGGGCACCGTTTCTTTAACTTTTGGTCGCAATAAAAAAGTGCCCTTCAGCAAAGCTTTACACAATTTGGTAGAAGCCAGAGCAACCTTATTTTCACCCACATGAAAATTAGAGATGGCAGCGAGGTGAACCTTAATGGTAGAAGCACTTGCGCCTGATCGAAAAAGATCGGTCAGAAAATCCAGTATGACTGGAACGGGGGCTGTAAATGGGTTCAGATTGCGCTGAGAGGCCCAAACGCAAAAACGTCTCCACTTGCTATTGTAGAGTTTCCTAGTGGAGGCTTTAAGAGAAGCTACCAGAATATTCTTAACAGGAGACGAAAGTCCGGGAGTCCTGATGATCATGGGAACTGGAGCAGCCACGCCATCATCTTGAGACTGTCCAGGATGGGCAGGGGCAAGCCCGACGGGTGAGAAATCAGATCCGGGCATGGATCTAGAGACCATGGAGGAGCCAACAGGTGAGACCATAGGAAGGGAAACCACACATGATGCAGCCAGAAGGGAGCTATGAGAATGACTCTGCACTGCAGCCGGCAAGCTCTCTGAAGGAACTTCGGAATAAGAGGTAACAGGGGATAAGCATACAGTAGCCTGGGAGGCCAAGCATGGATCACAGCGTCCCTGGGGACATCCCCCGGAGGGGGGATCAGAGCGAAGAAGTTGCTGCACTTCGTATTGGAAGGAGATGCGAAGAGATCGCAGCAAGGTTGACCCCAAAAAACGGAAGATCTTCTCTGCCACTGATTGTTTCAGAGATCACTCCCTCATCTCCAGGACACTGATGTGTAGCTTGTTCTCTGGAGGGGACCACGTGCCCTGGACCGTTCTTCCCAGGAAGTGCCCCCCCACCCAAGCTGGGAAGCGTCTGTGGTCACCGTGGCTTGAGCTGGAGGGGCTAGAAAGCTGCGCCCCGCGAAAATGTCCGCTGATTGAAGCCACCACTGGAGTGACGTTCTGCATGTCCGATTGATGCGGATGTGGAAATTCATCGGAAGGTCTAGCCAGGACCATTGAACTGCTAGATTCCACTGAAAGACTCTCATGTGAAGACATGCAAGAGGGAGGATAGAAATTGAGGCTGCCTTCGAACCCAGGGCCCTGAGAACATCGGCTGCTGTGACTACCGATTGATCCAATATAGCCGATACACGGAGTCTGAGATTTTCTATCCTTTCCGGGGTGAGAAAAATCTTTGACTGAATCAAATCCAACCGTGCCCCGATGAAGTCTATGATCTGAACCAGAGCCAGGTAGAACTTGTTGATGTTGAACGTGATGCCTAACTTGTGAGCCACACCGAGAAAGTAGTGCAGGGCCTGACACAAGAGACATTTGGTAGATGCAGTGAAGAGCCAGTCTAGGTAGGGTAATACCTGAATGCCCTGAAGTCTCAGGTGAGCTGCTACGACCGCCATAACTTTGGTGAACACCCTGGGGGCTGTGGTGAGACCAAAGGGTACGGCCCTGAATTGAAAGTGACTGGCCCCTAGCCGGAAGCGTAGAAACCTCCTGGAGCTCCTGTGGACCTTGATGTGATAGCAAACGTCCTGGAGGTCTAACGAGCACATCCAGTTGCATTCTCTCAGAAACGGTAGAATGGACTGTAGAGTGACCATCCAGAATTTTTATGTTTCTCTACCGACAGGTTGAGGATAGACAGGTCCAGAATGGGCCTGCGGTCCCCCGTCTTCTTTGGCACTAAAAAGAACCTGGAGTAGATGCCTGATCCAGATTGATCTGGGGGGACCGGCTCAATGGATCGTTTTTGTAGCAGCTTCGAAACCTCTAATGCTGCAGCCTTCCTGTGAGCGGGTGGAACATCTGGAAGGCGTGCAGGAGTTATGGGACATGAAATGAAGGGGATAGAATATCCTCTGGATATGATGTTTAACACCTAGCGGTCTGCAGTAATGGACTCCTATGCCACTGGATGTAAGGAAAATCTTCCCCCGACTACCTCCAGAGTAGAGCAGCCGGGCAAACCCTCAGGGTTGCTGTGTAGGTCTGTTGGAAAAAGGTTCCCTAAAGCCAAAGTTTCTGGGACCCCCTCTGCCTCTCAGACGGCGTCAGCCTTGTCCACCCTCTGCCTCTGGGGGATGAATATTCTTGAGTGTCACGAAAGGACTGTGATTTCCGGAACCACATCTTCTTTTACCCCTTTTGGTTAATGGAATAGGACCTCTGGGGTTAGAGAAGCGGATTCCGACGGCTAAGTCTTTCCGTCCTTCTCACTCTGGGTTAGTGTGCCACGTACAGTCTTCCCAAACAGGGATGATCCACCGAAAGGGGCATTGATGAAAAATGCCTTAAAGGGGTCCGCAAATTGACACAGCCTGATCCAGGCATGACACCTCAAGGCAACGCCTATACCAGCAGCTCTAGCGGCTCCCTCCGTAGCATGAGAGAGGAGACGCATAGTGGTATTTGTCACAGATATCAGTGTAGTCATCTTCGCAGTGAAAGACTGCTTGTCCTGTTGCGACAGAGACTCCGGGGGCGACTCAGTTAGTTCCGATATAAGGTCTCACTGCAGTTGGATAACATGTGCCAAGTAATTCAGCGCACAAATAGGAAAATGTCACTGACGAGTACATGCTCTTCCCGAAACAATCCATCGAGCTGGACTCTTTGGTGCATGAACCGAGGAATTCTCCTGTGCCAGTTCCTTCTTTGTGGCAGCTGCAACCACCAAAGCTTCTACTGGAGCTCCTTTGGACCATGCCTGCCTGTCTGACGGCAGGAAAAGAATTTTGTCTGGCCTTTTGGGTACAGGCTCTATGGTGTCAGGATCCTTCCATGCCCTAGTGGTGATGAGGTCCACCAAAGGGTCCGCTGGAGGAGAGACCCAGGAAGTAGATGGGCCTGTGCCAAAGGCCTCCAGTAATACGGACTCATCCGCAGAGGGTTTGGGGGCTGACCAACCTCCTTTTTGGCAGAGGATCTCCATAATGTCTCCGAATGAGACGTCCTCGGTAGGTGATCTGGGGGAACCCTCTCCTTCATCCAAGTCCGTATCAGTGGTAATGGACTCAGGGAAGTCCAAGTGCCTCCTCTTACACTTACGCTTCCGAGGTTCCTCTCCAGTGTGGCTCTCTGGAGAGGATTCATAAGTCTCCAGGGGTTCCCTGAGGGGAACAACCTGGGGTTTCTTTGGCATGAGCTGTCCCTGAGACAGGCTAATGAGAGCAGAATCCACAATCAGAGGGATCTGGGTAGGATCCGAGTAGGTGAGCTGTGGTCTCAACCCCTGGGAGAGAACCCTTTCCACTGCCCTGACACAACGATCAAACGTGAAGGGAGGAAAAAAGGGAAAGGTATTCACACTCAACTATCACAAAAAGACCAAAAAACTTTACCACCTTGCTTAGGCCTCAGAGACCACGATGCTGACTCTTAGAGCGGCAAACGAGATCTGGGGCTAGATAGGAGGAAGTGATGTAATATAGGTAAGGGAGGAGCTTGGAGCTCGAAGCTGATGCTTGAAAAGTTTTGCCGGCTCGGATCCGAATTGGATCCGTATACCCATATGTGCAAAATGAATGAAGTCAACTACTTCAGATTACATATTATTTTTGCAACATGCTATATTTGCACTAAACCATACATTCTAAACTAACTCAATTGGCAACTGACAAGTTATTTGAAACATTAGTCTAAATATTAATTGTGCCCTTGAAATATTGTTGCCATTTTGACAAAACAAAACCTGAACTGAAAAAGGAATGATTTGAAGACATGAAGTATTGTACAGATTTCAAAGACAGCTATTGACACTACAATATAAGTAGAAATGTATACATGCAAGGAAAAATTGAAATGCTTTACACCTTTAGTTAAAATGGCTTATTGTTAACTTTCTGCTTTAACAGAAAATTTAAATAGCTAGGAAATTGTTTATAATTTGTCTTTATAATGTTTACTAAAGTGATGTTAGTCACTGACTTGTTTAATGGACTGCGAGTCATGTACAAGATGGACTATTGAATGTTATTTCTGTTTACCTATGTTTGCTGAATTTCTTTTATTAGCACGGATTTAAAATAAGGGAAAGAAAGGGAAGGGAAATCTCTGTTTTTGGTCAAGGGAGAAGAGGCTTAAGAGTATTCTAACTGCCCCGAGAACTCTCTCAGATGCTTTAAACACTATTTGATTAATACTTGATTGCCATATGGGTACCTACACATTCATTCTAGACCTGATGTGATTACCCGTTCGGGAAGCAGGACATGCCCTATGCAGGGTAGGAATTGTCAGGGTGATCATAGTTCATTCTTAGACTCTGCTTTGTAAAGCTATAAATATGTAAAAGCACTGCACACTAGAATGTAGGACGCCTCAACTCAGAGTCAGGATACCACTGATAAGCCATGTCTTTTCATAAGTGTAAATTGAAGTTGGTGAGCTGAAGAGAGGGAAAGTAAAGGAAGACAGTACACCTACTGTAAATTCATATTTCATTGGTAATCACTCTGTCTCCTACATAGTCCTTTTAGTCAAATTATTTTAGTAATAATCTATTTGTTGTTGGCTTATTTAGTGTATGCCCCTTTGTTGCATTTAATTTATCAAATGACATATCTGACATGTTTGGGATCTCTGAAGGGTAACTAAATATTGGATATTTTCTAAGTCAACATAATCATTGTTTACACTACTAACATTCCATCCTGATTTATAAAATACTATAGAATAATAACAGAATAATATAAAATTTCTTATCTCTTTTAAGAAAATTCTCCATATAATAATTTAACATATGGAGCTCAGTTGATATTGTTGGTTAAAGGTATGAGTGATAATCCAATAGATCTATCTTTATCTATTGGATTAGGAATGACTTTCATTCCATGTTTAATGAGAAATTCATATTTACTTGTATTTGATACTTTAGAATTAATGTTTTATAGAAGTACCTTTTTAAAGCCTGAACAGACTTTTAGCCTACTTGTATTTAAAGAAAGAATATTAAATTACACTACCAAGTTTACACATATAAAAATAACATTCAGTGTTAGAGAATATGGTATAACTACTAAAATCAAAATAAAAACAGAAGCAAAATGTTTCTTCCAACAATAATTTGAAATGGATTTAACATTTTTATCATTAAATACTAATGACTTAAATAATGCAAATAAAAGATCAAATTTACTAAAATATTTAAATCTAAATAAGGCACAAGTAGTATTTCTCCAGGAAACGCATTTTAAGACTAATGATAGCTTTATTTTGAACCTTAAGGACTATACAGTCTTAGCTCAATCCTCCTATAGAACAAAGACAAAAGGAGTATCAGTTCTCTGGAAGAAAAACCTAATCACTCCAAAAGTTACTTATAAATATGAAGACAAAGAAGGTCTACTAGCGTTTAATAATTAAATTTAATAACAGAATATGGACCTTAGCTAATCTATATTGGTTCCCAGGAATTGGAGCAGGAATGGTTAAAAAACACCTAGATTTTATTTCCAACAATTATAAAGGAAATCTTATACTGGGAGGAGACTTTAATTGTACCTTAGAAGCTTCTGAAACCACAAAGAAGTCTTTTTGCATAGCAACTATTTCAAAATCCTTAAAAAGATGGATTGATTCATTTCATTTAATAGACACTTTTAAAGTAAAAGAAGATAAATCCTTATTATTTTCCCATAAGACCATAGATCTGGAACACAAACCAGAATAGACAAATTATTCGTAGTTCAAGATTTACAAACAAAAATCCTCAACTTCTCAATAGTTCCATGCCCTTTCTCAGATCATGAAGCTCCAAATAGAGTTTAAACCTTTAATCATCTCAACTAGAATTCCATCATAGATCATGAAAATTAAAGAATTCAGACCCTGGATGTTGTCAGAACTACAATTATTTCTTGAAATTAGTAATACAACAGAAATCAGTGGGTCATGGTTTGGGACTCATTAAAAGCGTATTTATTTGGTAAGACCCTTAGCTGGTACAAAAACAACGTCAGAGAGTGAGAATCTGAATCATTAGGCTTGCAAACCAGACTCTTGATAACAAAATCTAAAAAAAAAATCTGAATTGTCCAGAAGTAAAAAAAGAAATAGAGGAATTAAATAAAAATATAATGAAATTCTAACACACAAAACTTGTCTAGCCTTGGAAAAAGTATAGCCACCTCCCCCAGACATCTACATAATTTGTCTACACGAATTAAAATACAGTCTAAAATACAGTCTAAAGCAAATAACATTGGTAGTATACATCATGAAAAGAAAGGGGAAAAAGTATCAGATATAGCAGACATCCTTGAAGCATTTCAGTTCCATTATAAGGAACACTTCAAAAAAAGAAGACTGAGATACCAACCAAATAAACTTGGATACAAACCTTATCAATATAAAATAAATTCCAGAAAACTTAAAACTAGACCTATAAAAACCTATATCCTATAAATAAAATTGTTAACAAGATAAAAGAAAGTAAATCTAACAGAGCTCCAGGGACAGATGGTAACATTACAGAAATTTACAAACTCTTCCCTTCAACAGTAATCTCCGTTTTTCATAAAACTTTGCTAGAAGTCCAGACAGAATCAAAAATACCACCCTCATGGAAATATTCTCTCATAAAACCAATTCTAAAAGATAATAAACCATCAGACATTTGCACCTCATACAGAACTATATCATTACTGAATAATGATTACAAAATATTCATGTCAATCCTAGCTAAAAGAATGAAAATCCACTTTCAAAGACAATTAATAATGATCAAACTGGATTTTTATATAACAGGCACACACGTGATAATATTAAAATGATACTTACTCTTATAGATTATGTGAATAAAGAAGATAGAGAAACAGGGTCTATATTAGATAGACGAAAGTTTATCTTACCGAACGCTAACATAAACGAAAATCCCGGAACCCCAAACCGGAATTGTGAGATCGTAGTACAGTGAAGATGGGAATATTTGCCCATTCTTCACTGCAGTGCAATCTCGGAGATGGAATATATATTTGGCTAGGGGCGTGGGGGGCACAGCTCCCCACAATTGCAGTTTCGAGTTCCGGGATTTTCGATAATGTCAGCGTTCGGTAAGATAAACTTTCGTTTATCTAATATAGACCCGAGAAACACTTGTAATCGGATTAGACATAGAAAAAGCCTTAGATTCCCTCAACTGGGAATATCTATTAGCATTATTTGAATTTCTTCCTCCCTTCATCTTATTACTAAAAACATGTATATTAATAACTTAGCCTACATTAAATTAGGTCCTTTCACCTCAGAATCTATTCATATAACAAAAGGTGCTAAACAAGGATGCCCCCCCTTCCATTTATTTTTTGCTTTGGCTATAGAAATACTTGTAGAAATAATATGCAATAATCCAAGAATAAAAGAATAGAAGTCTATGACCAATACATATCTAAAATAATGCTTTTTGCTGATGATATTTTATTAACCCTATCAAACTCCAGAGAGTCATTAGGAGAGCTAGAAGAAGTAATGGAGAAATTTTATAAGATTTTAGGTCTACACTTTAATAGATCAAAATTTATACTTTTAAATAAGAAAAAAGAACTACAAGTTACAGATAACTCCATCATAGGAAAACAAGAACTTACGCTAAATTATTTAGGAATAGTGTTATGCAAAAATATAAACAAAACAATATTAATAAATTATAAAAAAAATATTGAAACAATAAAAATATATATAGAAAAGTGGAACAAAATTATATTAACTTTTGAAGACAGATTGCAATTAATAAAAACGGTCTTATTGCCAAAAATACTATATGTAGCATTAGCAATACAGTTAATTCCTGAAAGGTGCATTCTTAAAGAAATAAACTCATGTTTAATAACATTTTATGGTATCCCAAAAAGAATAGAGTAGCTCTAACTCATCACATTAGACCCTGGAAACAAGGAGGATTGAACTTCCCAGAAATATAAACATATATAAAAGCATCTGTGCTTAAAACTACAATAGACTGGATAAACCCAAATTATTTTGCCAACTGGAAAGAATTAACAATGGCTATATTAACAAATTAATTTAATCTGTTAAAAAAGTTTTTAATAGTAGACAAATCAAACAAACCCTGGTACATACTATATATAAGTATACAATATAATATAACAAAACCTTCTAAAACAACACTGATTAATCATTACATCGATTCCCTTAGGAAACTTATCAATGCAAACACAGATCTAAAACTTTGGTTTGACCTTTTAACCCCATTTACCATCACTAAGAACTTTGCTCACAAAATATATAGGAATAACCTCCTGGGAACAAAAAGGATTCTTATGCTGGTTTCAATGTGTAAATAAATTAATGTTTTAGGTATACATATGATAAAAACTGCTTACAATATTCCAACACAGGACTGGTTAACCTTGCAAAGCATTCTAATGTACACTCAAGATTTATGCAGATTAATTAACATTTCCTCATTTAAAGATATTCCACATCTATTAAGTTTTCTGTATGAATTTATATATAACAGTTGTGAAAAGAAAAATTCCATTTCAACTCCATATATAGAGTTAATAACATATAAAACAATTCCCAAACTATCATACTGGTAGTTCTTAACAAGAGGTTAGTCATTGCAGTTAACAGAAGAAATTAAAACTAACATCTTACTATCAGTTAATTACACCTCTAACACACAGTACTGGAAAATATTTAACTGGAAATACTTACATAGAGCATTTTTTTATACCAGATAGAATTAAAAAGATTAGTACTACTACAAATGCTTTTTGCTGGAGGTGTGAAAAGTCAAATAAAGCAGACTGGATTCATAGTTTTTATGAATGTAATAAAATTAAATCATACTGGAATGGAAATCAATCATTTTTTACAAGCTTTATTTAATGACTCCTTTACCTTAACTAAAGTATTGATTATACTAAGTAAATGAAGGTCCCTACCTGAATAAGACAAATATTCGTTTGTTATGGACAATACTCGCTATATCTAAGAAATGCGTAATCAGAAGGTGGAATTCAAATATACCCCCGATGTGGGAAGAATTCTACACTTTACTGAAGACAACTGCATCGATGGAAATAAAAATTAAAGAACTATGAATCTATCCCAGGCCATTGGTAAATGACCATTGGAAGAAAGTTATATCTTTGTTGGACACTCTGCAATAATCAATATTGTATCTCTGATAACTGATCTGTTAATTCTATATTTAATAACATACAGTGTATATAATTGAAAGTCAGGCTATGTAAATATTGTATATAGTTGTTTAAAATATTTAAAAATATTACATAAATGTTATTTTAATTGAAAATAAAATTTTTTTTGAGGAAATAGCTGTCATTAAATGTGCTGCTCCATAGGTCAGATACTTCATCTGAAACAGTAGGAAATATATTTGCAGATAGAGCGACAAGGCAGGCTGCTTTGTCAAATCCTGTTCAGGCTTCTTTTTCGGAGCCAAGTTGAAAATGTGTCTATAGCTTTACAGGAAGTGTTGTCTTTTCAGAAATAAGCTGATGACTATGAAATGATAAGGTGGATCCATGATGGCTGCTAACATTCCTCAGACTCACTTTGGCAACATCTGGATGGAAGGTTAGTAGCACGATGAACTCTTACCACAATTGGCACAGACTTACCATTTGCCTTCCCATCTGGAAAAAAATGCTTTAATAAGACAGTTGACTGACTGGTATGCTCCTTACACTTCAGAAGTTGTTCAACATCTTGTATAAACATGTAATATACATTTTCAATTTAATATTTCTAAATCTGTAACTGTTCCCACACAGCATATTAAAGAGCCGTGGAGACCTTTTTGTTGTATACCGTGCCATTTCATAGAATTACAAATGTGTGCAAGGTTTAAATTATGTACTAGTTTTGACTGTTTTCTCTGGTTGGGTAGAAGCATACCCATGCATCAAAAACAATGCAGCCTCAGTGGCCAAGAAGATTTTGTATGAGTTTATACCCAGTTTTGGGGTAACAAGTTCTATTCAGTCAAACAGAGGTACTCATTTTACAGCTCAGATTACTCAACAAATTTGTAAAGTTCTAAATATTCATTTGCAGTATCACTGTCCACACAGACCTCAGGCATGGTGGAAAGTTTTCAAAGTTTGATTCATTCTAACTTAGCAAAAATTACTGCAGAAACGGGTCTAAAATGACCAGAGGTCTTGCCCTTAGTTTTAATTACTTTCCAGAGTACAATGCACCTAGAAAGTTCTGCCCTCATGAAATCCTCATGGGACTCCTATGAGGAGGCCAGTCACACCCCTACCCGCAAATCTTGATCTGTGGGTAGTTGATGAGACAATGCTTACTTATTGTAAACAACTTATTTCTGTACTGCAGCATCTTCATTCGCAGGTAATCTCTGCCCAAGTCCAGCCTGATCTTGATGCAACACATAATAACCCAGGAGACTGGGTGCTTATTTGTTCCTTCTCCAGACGATACACCCTCCAACAGCGATGAAAAGGCCCATTCCTGGTGTCTTCATCACAGTTACAGCTGTTAGACTCGAAGGGTCTCCAACATGGATCCATATCTCCCATGTCCAAAAAGCAGTACCAAATGAGAGAAGCCAACCAATTCCCTTCGACCTACCTTTTGCAGCCTTGTCTGATGATGAACCCGTTTCCTCTCATACCACAAGAAAAGATAGAGACTGGGAATAGGACCGACTGATACTGTGAGGACATCAGACGGGGACATTTTCCCCTGAATCAGGTGACCAAGCGCCACTCATGGGAGCTAACCTACAATAGCAACTTTTATGGAGTGTATTTGGAGTGCAGTTTGTTGAAATTTATTATGCTTATTGCTATTATTATTATAATTGAGTTTTGCTTTTATTTTTATGCAAAGCTTTAATAACCAAACTCATCTCATCTTGACCAAACCCATTGTTAAAGAATTTGCATGTCAGTGGTTGTCAAAAAGTGCCATTTACAGACTGTGTCAATGAAACCCAAACAGCAAGTGAAAATGAAGAGTTAGTTTTCGAAGGTTTTGGAAAAATGTATGACAATATATTTAAAGTGCAAAAGATGTTTTATGATATGAGTGTGATGCTTTCTCAGCATCAGATAAGGGATAGTAAAGGGGTGAAACTAAATTGCATGTACTCTAGAAGGTTAGTATACGTGTTTTCATCAGGATAAGCAGCAACACGGAAAAGTACAGAATGTCAAGTTTCAAGTCCTGAGCCAGATAAAAAGAAACTTATTCCATACAAAGCTAGAAAAGTAGATAAGAAGTTGCAGATCTATTTTTACTAAACTTGATGTAATTCTATTAGATATATAGTAATGGTCTGAAGAATAAACTGCACTACGAATTGTACTAATCACTTTACTACTGGATGCTAGCTAGCAGTGCTATGATTGATAAAATTTATTACTTTGTTAAAGTTTTCCTATAAAAAGGATCATGAATTCTTTTGTTCTGGGAGACAGGATTTCCTTTTTTTTTCAAAACAGGTTTATTGTTTTAACATATAAGAGAAATATCATAACAATTTTATGCAAGTAATTAAAAATAGGTATTATTATAATATTCAACAAAACAACTAAAGTATTACAAAGACATCCACTACAATCAGATCAATTAATTAAACTAAAATATGCTATTGAAATTAAATTTTTTTTAACAAATTTTGTAAATTATCCCATACAATATAATAAGATGTTTTTCTATTTGTTCTTGTCCTAATTGTGTTTATTTCCATATGGCACACTATATTCATAACATTTTTAAATTCATTGAACGAAGGAGGTGTATCTGAAATCCAATTTCTAGTTATTATTTTCCTAGCCACTGCTAGAATAGACCATAACAAGGGAAGCTTAATCTTTTTAACACTTTGAGGTACAGGTGTGTTGAATAATATAAGAGATTTAGAAATAATGAAATTATCTGTAAAAAGAGCCTGCAAAATTCATTAATTGACTTCCAGTATTCTTTCAATTTTATACAGTCATAAAACATATGAGCCCAGTCAGCATTAATTTCTACATTACATCTCTTACATAAATTATCTTTATTATTTATTTTATTCATCATCAAAGGTGTATAAAAAGATCTATGTAAAAATTTCCATGTATAAAGTCTCCAGACAATGGAAGACATAGTTCTATAAGCAGATTCCAATATATATTGTTTATCTTGTTGATTTGGTGGGTCCCCATTAATAGAAGTGAAATAATTCCAGTATATATCTACACTGTAAAAAGTTTCTTGTCTGATAATTTTATGTATGTATGAAAGTTTACCTTTATCGGAAACTTTATGTTGTTATCAAGTAATCAATCAGTGTTGGAATAGATTCTTTAACTGTTATAGACATTAGATCTATTTTATTAATGAGATGTTGTCTAAAGGTCTGAACCTCTAACCAGCAAGTTTCTCTTGGATCAAATTCTTGTTTTAAGAAATCTAGATTTTTAACTTTATTATCAGATATCAACTGATACCAGTACTTTAGATCATTATCTATAGCTAAATGAGTTCCTTCAGAAGTAGATGACAAAAGCATACCCTGAGTATACATTATAGGGAATACAATAAAATTCCATTCCCTATACTTAGGGTGCATGAATATAAAGTTACGATAACTAATAATAATATTTAATGGGTAACAAACCATATGTTTAGGTGTAATAGGTGAAGTACAAAATTCCTTTAGTAACCATAACATGGAGTTATTTACAATTATATTTTTATGTGTTAAGGAGATTTTCATGAAGTGCATACTAATTAGCTCCCAATAATCTTTCCATTTTGCGACATATGACTGATCTATTAATAAAGTAATAACTTTTACAATAGAAGAGATAGTATATAAATTAAAGTCTGGAAAAGAAATACCCCTGGAGACCAGCTATTAGTATGTTTCTTTAATGCAATCCTAGGTCTATTAGGTGCCCATAGGAAATTTAACATTAGTGTATTCAGTTTCTTGATAATTATTTTTGTAGGTGGAAGTATTATTGATTGTATTAAGTATAAAATCTTGGGGAATATTATCATTTTAATAATTGTAAGTCTCTCCTCCATAGTAGAAAACATATTATTCCAGGTATTAAAAAGATTTTGTATATTAAGAAAACAGGTATTATAATGATTATATATAACAGATTTAATATCTTTAGATAGTATTATACCTAAATAAGTTATCTGACCTGAATTGGGTACATATTTAGTAAAATCACTAATGAGAATATTTTTTCGTGTATATATAGGTAGTATTTTAGTTTTTTCTTCATTGAATATTAAACCAGAAATACTTTTAAAATTCATCATGTTATCAAATAGAGACTGCATAGAAGAATTAGATCCTGCTGATGTAATTAGAACATAATCTGCAAAAAGTTGAATTTTGGATGTTGTATTTTCATCTATTTCAAAACCCTCTATGTCAGTACTGTTTCTGATCAAATTAGCATAAGGCTCCATTACTAAAGTGAATAAT